>NC_069719.1:17365430-17671680 GCF_027358585.1 Pangasianodon hypophthalmus
GAGCATTGCTTGTTACACAGAACCTAAATTTCAGAACCAAATTACATTTTTAACAGAACAATATTTGGAATGGTTTGAGTTTTGTAACATGTACAATACTTAATTTTGTATTTTGTGTATGATATAAAATATTTCATAAATTTTTTGTTGGTTGGTTGAAGCACCCTTGATGGAGATTTTCTTAACCATTTACATGCATTGAATAACCAAATTTACTGGGCTAAAATCCAGGAGGCTTTATCAGAGGTCATAATATCAGAGGACAATCTTAATCCGATTTTACATGACCACATGAATAATCTGATTACTACTAAATAATGACTGGATTTTCCTGTGACTGTAAATGCACTCTAGGATGATTGCTACTCTATTGTGACTTTTTTTCCTCAAACAGTAACTACTACATTTTTATCACTGAACTTCAGCCCAATGGACTAGCTCTACTTGATAAAGTAAAAGAAAGATATTATTTTTTAAAAAGCATTTTCAGAACCTTGATCAGAGTTTTGAGGTACCTGCAGCTGGCTCCATGTCCTGGTATGTTCTCACATAGTCCCCCATTGAGACAATAGTTGGGTTGGAGGTTACAGATGCTCTGACATGGCAGGCCATCCACTGTGCTGTAGCCAGCATCACACAGACACTCAGCCTCAGTGGTCAGTATGTTCACCACACAGTGAGAAAACTCATTACAATCCATGTACTTGCATGGATCACCACGATCAGCTGGAGAGGAGAAGAAGGTGGATCATTGCCTTTGTATTGATGCCTTTAGCCATGTAAGATTTATTGGTAATGCAGAGATGCGCCACTTCCTTACCTGACTGGGTGTCAGTTTCACTATCCGTTCTCTTTGAGGCAGTATTATTAAAGTCATCAAGAGTGCCGTGTACAGCCTTGGTGATATTATCCACCACTGGCTTGGCTAACTTCATCTTGTTGTTTACTACCACACTGCCATTTCTGAAGTTGAGGATGTGTAGCTCCTTAAATCCGGTTAGATTGGATTGTAGAAATTGGAGCAACTGAAGGAATGAACATAGCAAATCTGTCAGCGGCATCATGGATCAACTCTATATACACTTGAATATATTACAGTCTATCATTTTACTAAAATTGGCAACAAATAATCATTCTTTGATTTTTCTGTGAGCTAAAAAGAAGTTAATTATCATATGACTGATTAGTAATTTCATGCTTGGAGATAAAGTGTAATGTTTTTTGTCAGTTGGTACAAAAAAACCCTAAGCAATTATTGTAGGTGTTTGCATTTGATTAGTATTTCTGCCTCATTCTGTCTACAGCTCTCTTGTGTGAAAATGAGGTGCTGGAAGGGGATGGATTTACACCAGTGCAAACGAGTTTGCATTCCTGCCTACAGAGAACTAGAGACTAATTTTAGCTATTGTACTTTTGAGACCTTTTGTTCCTCAAAATATATCACTCGTTGACCACTTTGATTCTGTATCATGGGTGGAAAAAGTACTGAGAAATTATACTTAACTGGAAGTATAGGTAATGTGCAATTTTTTTTTTCAATTTTGTCAATTGAAAGTGGAAATATCCAGCCACAAATGCACTCAAGTGAATGTAATAATGCTGCTACTTTTAATCTACTCAAGTATTAAAATAGTAAAAAGTAAATGTTTTTAACGGAATGAAATTAAGGTTTAATTCTTTTCTTTTTTTCAAAAAAAAAAAAAATTATTTCCCTCTGGGATTAATATAGTGATCTATCTATCTATCTATCTATCTATCTATCTATCTATTTATCTTTTCTGAAACTGTTATAATCACCTATGCAATTTTCCCTGACAACATCATTTATTCTCTGTAAATTTTCTACGTTTAGTAAGTTTTGACTACGTAGTTTGCTAATGAACTAATCAGAAAAAAATAACCAATATACTGTATATATCCAATCAATATTAACTATTAGCTAGAATTTGACTTGCTGCCTAGCCAATTATATAAGAGAAGAAGAGGCCTTCATGATTTGTACTGAGTACTTTGAATGTCTAAATAAAAATGTAAGGAGATAAAAGTTTTGTTTTTCTTGGAAATGTAATTATGTAAGAGTAAGTAGTCAATTATAATAATACTCAAGTAAATTATAAATACCCCAGAATAATACATGAGTATACAGTTGTAACCAAGTACAATTGAGTACAAACATTTTCCATCCCTGTTTGCAGTATGATTAGTGAATCTGAATGTTAGTGATTAGTGACAATTAGCGAGGAAGAGCAGAGAATGGACATTGCTTGGCACATAGAAAATAGAAGAGAGTAGGAAAAAAAGTAAGAAATCAAGCAAAAACACATCAAATTGGTGTCTCTGTATTGCCCATCACATCTTTGCAAGTAATCTATTGTACCTTTTTCTTATAAGCTCTAGAGTAAACCAATAATACCACCAAGCTATGAGAAACTTATGAGTTCTAACTATTTTGCCTCTCTAGATCAGTCTTTCAAAGGCAAAGAACCATGCTGCACAGGAGGAGCTCTCCCATACAGAGCACCCTATGCTTCCCAGCCTGCCTAGATTATTTATGTATTATGGTCTCAGAAAACCTTCTTCTACATATTTAGATTTGCATTTCATATAGTCAGCTTTAATCTCCACACATCAGTATCCAAAACATGACACAGTGACACTACTTTGGTAACCCTTTAAACTAGGAATGTCTTTCTACTTGGACAGATTGCAGATATGATATTAGTTGACTGAAGATATGATGTCTACTGATGTACATGATGCATCTTGGTCTCAGAAAATGTACTGCAATGCAGTAACTTTTTCATTCATTCTTTCATTCATTCATTCACACACATTTGCACATTCATTCATACATTAAGATAATTTTAGTATAGGCAATCCATTGATCGGCATGGTTTTGGAAGGTCAAAGGAGACCAGAGAAAGCCACATAGACCAGGGGAGAATATACAAAACTTTGCTCGGAATTGAACCAGAGACCCTTAGAGCTACACCACCAGTACCTTTTTGTCAGGACTTTTTGAGAGTAATACTCAAATACACACCGTAATTATTATTCAGACTTGTTCACTGTAATTAGTCTCATTATGTCTCACTAGTCAATGTACTTTATACTTAATTGTGTCCTTTGGTTGCAAAAGTCATAGTTTTTCTTGCTTCTTCTTCGTCAGGTCCTCTAGATGACTTCTGGTGTTTTCTGCATAACTTTTGCCTTCAAGTGTCTGAATAATGAATTGCCTGGACAGAGTTTCTGCCTGTGCTTATATTATGGATTATAACTAAAAGTCTCTAAGCTTGAATTTGACAGCCTCTGGCTCTCATATGATACACGAGTAAAGGAATCCAGAGTCTTCTATAGCCGTTAGATTCTGCTAGTAATTATCTTTATGCCCCAAAATCCAGAAATGCATTTGTGAATCTGAAATTAACTTTGCTGCTGTCCAATATAGTTTAACATCTGACCACTTTTACATTTTACACTTCACACAATCAGCCTTTAATTTCACAACCCACTACCCAGAACACAATACTGTATCACAGTATCACTAATAACCCTTTAAAACTGGGAATGAAATTTGTGTCTGTCTACTAGAGTAGATTGTATTATAGTACTTGACACATTCTAGTATCATTAAGAGGAAGCAAAAGCATACACTCACAAAAACTCATTACAGTATGCTCATCTAGTGTCAACACTGCATAATGCTTGGTTATTTTTCCATAAATCTATATTATATGGCCAAAAGTATGTAGACACCTGACCATCACACCCATACGTGGATCCTTCCCACACTGTTGCCACAAAGCTGGAATCACACAGTTATACAGAATGTCTTCATATGCTGTAGATTCAAGATTTGATTCACGAATTGTAAGAGAAAATACTGCATTCAAGACCAGAACGTCATTAGCTAAATTAAAGAGTAGTAGTTCCTGTGGTCTAGTTTTCCATTGGCTTTTCTGCTATGGCCTTTATCAGATTTGAGATTTTCTTGAAATATACAATGGCACTGCACTTTGATCAAAATTTGATGGATGGAATCTCTGAAGAAGAAACAGCAAAGAGCACACAATACAGAGAGACACCACTAAAAAAAAAAAAAAATTCTTCAGGTATAGAACAAAAAGAAAGCATAATAGGGGTTAGAGAAAGCACAATATTTGACATTAGGCATGTTTTTTTTTTAGTTTTGTTGTTACAATTTTGCTGTTTAAATTTGTTGTAACTTTAGTAGCTTTTATTAATGGTAACTAATCAACAATTAAATCAGTACAGTTAGTTAGTCTCAAATAAGGTTAGGTTACTTACAATTAGTAATAGTGAATATGAGATAAATGACTCTCAAAGTTTACTGATACCGGTATTGAAGCTAATGTCCGCTGTTCCTTCTCAGTTTGTTTACTGGAAGACTCTGGGTTTGGCAGGTTACCGGATTCAGAAGTTTGTCTCTGAAAATTTGATAAAATATGAATGTAATCTTTGCAAAAAATTTGTGCTTCTGAACCTAGTCATGAAGGGCCTTCACTTAATCCACATGTTTATTCTATTTAATCATCCGCCAGTTCTGCAATGAAATCATAACTAAATTGTATGTTTTAGGATATGGATATATAGGGCTATGGGACAACCCTATAGGGACAACCTGAAGGCCTGGACTTTGATCATTTGTTTTCAGCTGTAACTCTTCAGGTGACATTAAAGTAAAGCAGAAAAATTACAGAAAACAAACCTGACCTTAAAAAATATTATATTTAAATATTTTGCACCTATAAGCTTTTAATGCCCACCGACCATGCATAAAAGACCATTTAATTGCTGCCTTGTAACAGTTTTTCCCCATTTATTGTTTTCCATGTATTATGTTTTATTTATTGCATTTATAGTGATATTTATTATTATTGTTTAGGTGTATAAACCAATATCCCCCTCATGTTACTTATACATGCTTACACACATACATACTCAAGCATTTTTTATTGATGAATGCATACATGTATCCACATTCACACAGGCATGCATGTACATGTATGCACACATACACTCGTACATATACACAATGACATATACATATATACATGCTATTCAACCATTTCTGTAATTATTTTCTTTGTTGTTGTTGTTGTTACGATATTTATTGTTATTACTGGTTTATAATTTTGATGTAGTTGTATTATTTTCTATACGTTCATTTAGTGTTTTCAATAACTGTGAAAATTTGACATTGTTTAGGTAGAGGCTTTAAATAAGCCCTCATGGGTTTTTGCCTCTCCCTGCACTGTATATTTGTAATCTTAATACTTTCTTTTTGTTTATATTTTTAATAATAAAAGAAAATAAAAGAAATGCCCATTGTGCAAACACAAAAATATGTGAATTAGTTGTATAGACAATGAAAACTGAAAAAAGTGAGACTACCTACTAGTTCAAGGAATGTGTTCTCCAGAGACGTATATCCAGGTGAGCTCCTATTTAAGAGATCCTCTGAAAAGAGCATGTTGGTAATCTGTACACTAAAGAACACCCCAACGTCTTTGTCTAGAGAGGGGACTGAGGATTGTGGATTGTCTGTCTCAGATGGCAAGCCCTTAATAAAGTCCTGATTGTCACATGCTTTAGTCTGATGAGAGGAATGGGTTTGGATAGACTGTCCTTCCTTATCAAGGAAATTTCCAGGTAGGGCTGGAGGTGAAGAGGGTAAGTCTACAGAAGGTACAGTTTGAGGGATTGAGGCAGACTGCATATGCTGGATGGTACCTTCAGTCCTGGGTACTAACGAGAACCTTATTAACTCCATGGGTTCATTTGTGCTAGGTACCTCAGAGCTCCCTGTAAAACTGCTGGGCTCAGGAGTTTTGGAAATGTCATCCATAGCCCCAGTGGTATCGCCTGCTATGTCCTCTGCTTTAGGCACTTCAGTTGGGGTAAAGTATATTTCTTCTTTAAATGAAGCTTCTGATATAACACTTAACCTCTCTGAATACTGATTTGTAGTAGATGCTCTCATAGCTTTAATGGAGTTCAAGTTCGGTGAGCTGGGCATGGCAGCAATTTCATTTCCAAGAGCCTGTTCCACTTCAGACACCTTTAATGGGGAATCCAGTGTAGTGTTCCTCTTATATCCTTCAAAACAAAGCAATGTTATAAGACAGTGGCTCTCAACATACATCAGATTGTGTACAGTGAAAAATCGAAGTAATGTACTTTTTTAAAAAAGTTTGCATTTAATAAATGGTTTAATTTGTTTGATGGTATAGGAGAAAGACTATTGTGTCCTGCTGTTGTATTGTAGTTTTATTTTAGACATAAACAGTGCATTACCTTCAACCTTAGATATTAGATTTTGCTCCTCAGCTTCCTTTAGCTTGGGGCCACCACTTGGTTCAGGTGGAGATGGCTCACTAATGGTCACCAATGTAGTTACAGTAGGCAAATGCTTACATGTTTCCTGTGTAGGAAATGTGCTCTCTATTGCCTCCTCATCCCTCCCTTGAGTTCCATTAGGAACTGCTTCTTCCTCTGAGTTGTTAATTGACTCAGTAGTCTCCTCAGAGATGGCCACTGCTTCTTGCTTACTAATAACCCCAGGTGGATGTCTTGGTTTGTCTTTTGGTAGGTCTTTTAAATGATTTTGTGTAGTTGGTTCGAAGCTGAGAGAACAAATATCCAAAGGCAGGGATGTATCCTCCCTCAGGGCCTTTAATACCATGTCCTTCAGGGCTATTTCTGTGCCAGATTCTCCAACTGTCCCTGAGGGCCCTATTCCTGTAGAGTCTACTTCTGTCTCAAACACCACTGCATAGCGCACTGCAACACTTCCAGGACTCCTGGAGAAAATTGTTGGTTCATTCATTTATTCATTCATTCATTCATCCATCCATCCATCCATCCATTCATTCATTCATTCATTCATTCATTCATTTATCTTTAGTACTGTTACTATCAACTCTATAATTATTATATACACCTCTATTTTAGAATTGCTACAAAACATCACAAAATCATCAGAAAAAATAGAGTGACAAGTTCTGCAGGCTATGGAGGAGGTGAATATTACAACTTTGTTAGTAAAAAAAGACTGGAGGCAGTTATGAAGGCAAAGGGTAGATATGTTACTGGAGTACATTTACAGTACATCACATTTAGAAAAGGAAATGCTTTTGGACTGACATTTTCCTCCTCTTAATATCTTAACATACTCTGCTTTCAAGAGCATCTGCAAAATGTCTCATTGCTAATGATTTTTTTTTAATGTTGTCATCAGAGAATGTGTTTGCACTTGACTGTATATTTACAATAATGACAAGTCTGCCAACTTAGACTGGACAATAACCATCCATGTACATATTACACATTACTTTACTGCAGTTTAAATAGTGGCTATTGCAGAGTTAGCATGCAGTCCATTATAACTATGTAGAGAAGAATTAGCTCAGTTGGTCACTTTATAAACATTGCATAATTGGAGCACAGGGCTTCAGAGCACAGTTTGCTCTGTGACATCTCTAACAGAAAGAGAAAAGAAAGAGCACTATTAATCCAAAAGTG
The DNA here is from genome assembly GCF_027358585.1 of Pangasianodon hypophthalmus. Classification (NCBI taxonomy): domain Eukaryota; kingdom Metazoa; phylum Chordata; class Actinopteri; order Siluriformes; family Pangasiidae; genus Pangasianodon; species Pangasianodon hypophthalmus. The sequence continues at coordinate 17,372,976 of NC_069719.1, forward strand.
GAATTTTCATGATCAGTGGAAAGTAATTTCTGGATGGATCCTACTCACGGAATTCCCAGCAGTCGAATCTCCTTAAAACCAGGAAGTTTGTTAAAAATTTGCAGCATCTGCAAAGGTACAAACAGCATCTCCTCAAGACTCAGATGCAGAAATGCAACAACAAACTTTAAACCAATACTTTAAACCAAAAAGAAGTATTATAGCATAACCATAACCTAAGCATAGAAACTTGGCATACTGAACTGTATATAATCTTTTATAATGTGTTGTTTTTCAGTAGACAGTCTATCTAGAAAAGAAGTAGATGCTATGACTGCATTATATTTATTTCTACAAATCTCTAGTTTGCCTATTTCCCAGAAGGTTTTGACGTCTTTACTGTGAGCTCCTTTCCAGTTCCAAGCTTGTTTTGTATTTAGCAACACCATGCCCTTGTAGTCACAGGAATAAATCACAAGTGTCACAAAGCATGTTGAATTATGAGCCAATTACTGTAAACTAACAGAGATGACTGGAGGAAGTTATCTATGGAAAACACAACTCACTGTTTGAGACACAGCAAATTGATGCAAAACGCTAGAATTTTGACCTCACCTGTTCATGAAGACTGTGGGGGGCATCCTGATATTGCAAACTGTCAGGGTCTCTCTGTAGCTGCCTGTAGTCTGGGTCCTTCACAGTCACACTGAACTCTATTATGTGCTGTACAGCTGAGACCTTGGTCTTCAGGCAATCAAAAATCAGGTTACAGTTCATTTAAAATTTATGTTAACCACTATTTATACTTTTAAAGCACAATGGCAAAGTTCATACCTTTTCAGAATCCAGGGCAACTTTCTCTTCAGGAATTTCTGAACCTGAAATTTCCATACTTATTAATTAATTAATACCATTACCAGATATGAAATGTCAGATAATGTTCTACAAATAAGTTGGGCATACATTTCTTGCCTGGTACAGATGTGGCCATGGCACTGAAAAAAAAAAATAAATAAAAAAACATCAACACATTTATGAAGATATTATAGAATTATGGTTTCGGTTCTTTCATTTCATCTCATGTGGTTCATTTGGACAAGAATAGTCTGAAAAGGGGCTTTTCTGGTTCCGTGGTTACAAACAGTATACTCTTGAAATGGTCTTTCAGTTTCAATTAACCTTTTAAAATTAAGCTCCATCTTCACATCCTAACTAAAGTTAGACCTACAAATGACATACACTGTTTGTACTGTATATATTACAGTTTAGTACCTTTTCATGGACAGTCTACTAGAGGGTTGATTCTTTTGTCCAAAAATATATACAAATATTCATCCATGCAACCTTCAAGATTCTGAATGCTTATGGCCAGAGAAGTGTACAGCTCCCCCCATCCACCCCCCCAACATGGGCCATGGAGCTTCTGAGGCGGGGATCAGTGTTAAAATATGATTGAATTTGAATGGGGGTTTGCCTTTTTTGACCTTTTTTTCTTCTTTTTGGGTTAGTAGAACGACCTACACAATCTTCCCCACCCTTTTTCCCACCTGGCTACACCTGTTACTTTTATTAATTATCTGGTTTAGTGAATTTGCTAAGCACATTTATATAGAATTGATATCAAAGTTTTAAAATATCTAAGATGCCATTATTTTAAACAGAGCAGGTGAGAGACTGATGTTGAGCAATGCCATAAAATATATTGGGCTTAACAAACTGTATGTTATTCTTTGAAGAGTTTGAGAGCAATGCTACATGTATCTATATATGTTGCATACTTACTCCTCTTGGTTATCTTCAATGTTCACTCTCTGTGGATAACACAAAGAACTAATACAATACATATTATGCATTTATTTGGTATCAAATATTTTAGGTGTTAATACATGGTTGATATCTACTAGAATATCCTCACCTTGGCCACCATGTCAAGGTGTTCCTGGGTGCTGCTGAAATTATGGGCCAAGTCCTCCACACAAAGTGAGTCTGTTTGGCAGGCATGGACCCACTGCTGGAACTCTGTAGTATCAGGTACTCTGTCCAAGAAAATTTGGAAGGCTTCCCATACAGCTTCCTGGCAGACTATTTAATATCAAAGACATGGTATGCAAAACCATCATTATAGTCTGTACTGTACATTTAATATACCATCAGTATACAAACAGCATTATATATTATAAATTATTATATAATATATTATTATTATAATATATAATATTATACAAATATTATATATTATATACATCATATATAAAATTCTTATGAGGTTTTGTCTATTTGCCTAATAATAACAATGCCACCATTATTTAAATAATTAATAATTAATAAAAAATAATTAATAATTAATAAAAAATAAATAATAATTTAAATAATTACCACCCTTTGTTATACTCCAGCATTTGTTTCTTACTGTATACTTAACTCTGACCTAAAAGAATATCAAATTTAAAAAAATCTAAAAGGCATAAAAGTGACGAAGATCAACTCATTAAAAATCTACTTTTAACTCTCTTGGTTCTCGGCGGCAGTTCTGGCCTTGGTTAATGCAGCTTCCTGTCCCGGAAGGCTTCTGATGACAGGCATGCTAAATATGATTTATGAAGGGATGCTCTGTTGGAGACAAATTTAGCCCTAACTTTTGGTCCTGTCCCTCTCTTAGCTTGCATTGTGTGATGTCCAACCTCTCAGTTTGTAGTATGATTTGTGGCTGGCGATGATCTCTGCCATGTTCTCCTGAGGACATGCTTTGACCCCTGTACTGAATAGTGCTGATCTCTTCACTCGAGGCCTATTCAGGATAAATGAATCTTGGACAGCTGACAGATGCCTGGCTGTTCGTAAGGCCTCGTAGAAATGCTTGTCTCTTTTCTCTGTTAAATGGTCTCTACTGAGGTCTGAAGACAAGAAAAAAACTTGTTTCAATTCAGTTCAGTTACATTTTATTTGAATATAGCTTTTAATAATAGACATAGTCACAAAGCAGCTGGACAGAAATCTGTATGTTGATTTATATTTAGATCCTTAATGAGCAAGCCAGAGGCGACAGTGGTGAGGACGTACTCCCTGAGATGACATTAAGAAGAAATCTTGAGAGGAACCAGACTCAAAAAGGGACCCATCCTCTTCTGAGTGACACCCAATAGTGTTTTTAAAAATCATTACTTCTATAATCATATACTATCAAGTCAAACAGTAATATGTGTGTTTAAAGGATGTTCAGTATGAGTGTTATAGTCTTTATGATTAAAACAGCAGTTCTTATGTACAAATAGTCAGTATCCAGGTGAGATTTTTCACTGAAAAAAGGGTAAAAGGGCATAAATTGTTTTTGAGAAGTGAAAACCATTAAGGTATACATGTGGGAACCATCCACAACCCTACAATTTTTAATTGTGTCTTTCTATAACAATGGTTTGATAAAAATGAAAGTGGGTTCTATGATTAGTTGTAATTTGAGTTTCTGTAATTACATTCATGAGTCCCATGATTGTTACGTAGATGTTATGTTCATTTGATAGAAAGAGGTTCTTTAAGATTTGCAGGATGCTTAATCAAAGCATGTCAACATGCTTAAATGATGTTTAGTATATTCAGTGGGAAGATATGGTCAGGGTATAAATCTGTGTTGGACTGGAAGTTGTTATGAGGAGACTGTTAGTGAACTGTAAAAATACATTGCCATTAATGTAAATGGAGACTAGTGATATATGCACCACATAGCAGTAGCATTCTACTGTTTGATTACTGATCTGATTAGCAAGCAAATGCAATAATTGATGCCAATAAATTATGATATGCATTTTGTGCTAATATAGTTCTGCCAAAATCTTGCTAGCAGTAATTCTCCAAATTAGGTCATAGCTTATTTCTTCTGTGAAACAAAATCCATTCTTGGCCGTCTTTCACCTCTCATGGTGGTACCATGTTGTTTAGTCATTAATGGAACAGTCCATTCATTCAGAACTGGGTCTCTCTAGTGCTGCATTATAATATCAGCTGCCAAACTTCAGAGACCTTTTTAAGACATTAAGCCCTGCTTAATGAAAGGCACATTAAGCTCTGTGCTTACTACCATTAGAGTGAGACCAGTTACAGACATATTAATGTTAAAATGTCATTTTAAATCTTAATTCACTACATGAGATCTACTGACATTGAGGAAACTGAGTAATGTGATTTTGACTTTCATAAACCCGACTTGTTAAGCCAAAGTGGAAGCCCTCTCCGCAAAATCACTACAAAGATTTTTTTCCCTTGAGGGTTTTTGCTCTCTAATGGCTAAGACAGCATGCTTGTGAATGTGGCAGTGGTTTGTACAGTGTAAAAAAACACCAGAAAGCTGTTGTTCTCATATTTGGTTCTGAGCTAAAGAGTATCTCTGTTTGACCAAAACAAAGTGGAGTAAGCTCAGAGGTGAAGCCTGGCCAACGAACTTATTTCATGCCACTTATTTACTTTATGGTGCCAATAAGGTCACAGTCCCCATGTCTTTACATCTATGCTCATATATTTAGAAAGCTAACCAGGCTTGAACTTGTACCACAGTTTATTAAATTTGTTATGGCCTATATAGCAATATAGCAGAGGTCATCAGCTGGTGAACTGTGGTCTGGATGTGGACCCAGTAAGGTATCTCAGCAAACTGAACTGTATACTTGCAAAAAAAAAAAAAAAAAAAAAAAAAAAAAAAATCCTCTAGCACCCTAGTGAAAAGAAAGTAGACTTTATTGTATTTGTAATATATTTCCTGTTTCAATAGTACATTGCAAATATACTAACAAAAATTTTTAAATATATAAAATATATATATTTATATATATATATAAATATATATAATATATAAAAAGTGTATTACCACCATGCTTTTACCTATTTTTACCATACAACTTTTAACACACTTTAAAATAATTGTAATTTAGTATATTTTCTAAAAATATGTTTTACAAAAATATACTTGAATTGAAAGTTTTGTTTATTTTTTTAAAAGTGTATTTATTTGCACTTTATGTAAATATATTTTAGTATTATTTTTAACTGTGTGCTGAAAATGTCCATTGTAACAATGCATTGAAAGTTTACTTTCAAAGTACATTATTAAATAACCTGAAGTTGTAGTATACTTTAAGTTGAATTTTGGAGTAATTTTTAAGTGGACTTCTTCATGCTTGCAATTCACTTCATTACTGCTTTCAGAAAGTAATAAAACATATGATAAATGCGTTGAAAGCCCATTTAAAACATTTTTAAATAAAGTGTATGCACTGCACAAAAGGCTACACTTGTAATTGTGATGTAAGTATTTTAATAAATTTATACAATGTCACAGAGAGGTCCAATGTATAAACATCAATCCATGACTCATTTTATACCAACAGCACACCATACGAACACAAGAAAATGTGTTCTACAGGAAAGTAACCTTTTATCGAATTTGTTTTTGAAATGTTTCAGATGAATTTTGGGCGAAATGAGCAATTAAATTAGCATTAGCCGATGCTATTTTGCTTAGCTCACTATCAGTGCTGTGGCTGAAGCTTACAGAGTGCTAACAGTTAGCCTACTAGCTAATCCGATAGACTTAATATTGTTCGGGGAACTTAGTTGGCTTGGTATTGCTAACTTCATAGAGCTAGCTATTTATAAAGGCAGCGTTGCAGTTTACACACTTGGTAGTTGATGTTTAACTGTTTGTGCTCTTGTCTGATGGGATTTGTGCATTTTTTTAAAGTTGCTATTCACACTTCTTGTTTTTGACAGCGAGGCCGCGAATTAGCCATCATCTCTGTCTCCAGTTAGCTTAGCCTGTTAGCTAGCTAGCTAGTCGTGTGTGAGAGAGAGAGAGAGAGAGACGTTGTTAAAGTTCGGTGCTGTGCCTCGAGATGCCCCCGATGTTGGAAAAGGGTACGACGGAGATTTCAGGGAAAAGAAGAGGCAGAAACTTGTGAACAACCCGACAAAAAGTTTTACTTCCAACGGCAACAGTAACAATTGTTGGTCAGTGATGAGGAGCACGGTAAGTGACGGGTGGTAGCAGGCCCGGGTTGGCTAATCGGGAGCAGCGGGAGGATTCCCGGGGGGCGGGTCTGTGTTTGACCGCGAGGGCCGGTGTTCTCATGCCACTGGGTTGAAATATAGGTATCTGTTATTGAAGTTACATGTTATTTATTGTAATTGACCCTGACAAGAAGTGCATTAAGCATTGGGGGAAAAAAAATTAGCATATTTTTACTCAAAAATAATATATTTATGGTATATTGCTTGTGTGTTTTGAAGACACTCTTAATTAATTTGAAAGTACACTTTAATATCACTAATCAAGCATGCAATTATCTTACACAGGCATATACATAATTATACTTAAGTATACTTGAAGTTGTTCCAATTTAGCACATAAAAGTACACTAAATACACTTAAAGTTATGCTTTACTACAATTTAATTTAATTACAATATACTTAGCACAAAATTAGTTGTTCCAAAATAGCACGCTTCAAGTTAACTAATCATTAACACACTTAAAGTATACTGGCAATTAGTCAGGTTGCAAGTATACTTAGCATATTGTTTTTTTCACTAGGGCAGAGCCGGTAAAATGTATAAAGAAATTGGTCATGGTTCAGCAGCGACCAATTCTAGTTTTCTAGTTTTCTAAACATGATCAGACAATCAGACCAGAGACTACCTACAGGGCTGGAACTAGGTCAGAAAGAGGAGAGTTTTCACAGACAGTCATCCTAGATTTTCCATTTTATTTATCCTCTCTGGTCTGATTAGCGAGCTGACAAGATGGCTAGTTTAACAAAATCTCATCACAGAAGTATGGACTTATTTTTCCTGTTTCAAAAGAAGTCTCATCTGTCCAGAGTCCATGATGCTAGTCAAAAGTGGTAAGGTGAAGCAGTACTATGAAACAAAACACAACCACTTCAAATCATTTTATATACTGTAAATATATATATATATATATATATATAGGCATAAACAAATCGATATTGGTTAAGAATTAAAAGGTATCTGTTGTTAGTATCTCATCTGGATCTTTGTAAGCACAGAATTTTATGTAACTGGACCATTACAAATTTTAATTGAATACCCTTGCCATAGCCACCCTTGTGTTAAATGTCCTTAATCCCTGGGAATGCTGTGACGGTCCCATAGTACAGCTACAAGCCAGAAAAGATTAGTGTCTCACACAGCTACAAACAAATAGCCTTTTGTTTTACTCTGCTAATGAATACAATGCCCAAACATAATGGCAGAACCATGCAAGCATAAGAAATTAGTTTGAAATGTACTATAAAAGGTTCTGCGTCATATTGTACCAGTTTGACTTAAAGAATAGCTGCTTATATTGTAAACGTAAGTCTTATATTGTATTGTAAACCAAATGCTTAGTATAAGGGCTACTACCATTAAGTGTTTGTTGTGTTTTTGGTGAAAAGTCTTTTTAAGTCAATTTAAGTTAAAATGCATTTCTCTATATTCTGAATATTTATGTCCTTAAACACCCTGCTTATTATTCAATTATTCATCTTAAAGCACATTATTCAGTAATGATTATGAATTATTCAATATTTACTGTGAGACTAATAGAAAAAGTATGTAGTTAGGAGATGATTGAATGTCTGGACAGGTCCTGGGGTCAACTTATTAAATTAGCCATATGCCATGATTTTCACTATGTGAGATGGAGTGTCTGTGAAAGGAGCCAAAAGCAATGTTTAAATCATCATAAAGATCACAACATGCATATTGTACCCTGGAAGGAAAGGGGAGAAAGCTATATGGTTAGGCACAGGAAGGGTGATAACAGTAGGATATGTAATAAATGTTTTGAGAACTCAGCACTATATATTTTATGGACTGGGAGCACAGTTCCCAAGCTTATATTAAAGTTTGCGACAGGGTGCAAATAAGCCAAGCAAACACCATTCTGCAAACAGCTTTACACCTTGCTCCTGACTGCTAGCTTACCTTTGATTCTGCTGGCTTGGAGGGTAAACAAGAACAACGTGAGCAATAGTCCTTTTTTCAAGGCCATTGTGCAGGTCTCTGTTTTTTTTAGAGTCAAAGCCAGTTATGGATGTAGCGACTTATCTTAAATCCACTGAGTGACAAATTAACATTTCCACAAACACTGTGTCAAGGTTTTTCCATGGAAGGTGTTGTTTGAGGGAAAGCTGATTGATGAATGCAGATTCCTGGGTGAAGATTTGATCCTTGAGGGCAGCAGAGTGTGTAAGTCCTGGCACAGGCTGTAAAAAAGAGTGTGAGTGAATGTAGCCATTTGTGTGTGGAAGATGGATGAGAAGAAGTGATAAGGTTAAAAATATAGACTCTTGTTTGGAAGTCATCTGTGTACCACCCACTCACTCCTAATCATGCTGGATTGCATGTGGCAGACTATCTTCATCCTCTTAGTGTCCTTCTCAAAGATCTATAAGCAAGGCACTTTCAGTCCTAACCAGTGAGTGCAAGCTCTCCTGCCTCTCTTGTTTTGTTTGTCTTCCTCTTTCCAGCACTCGCTTCAAAGCAGCCCATGCAACAAACGTTCTGCTGTATGCCAAACTCCCAAACTCTGCTGGCTGCCAAGAGGAGGTGAGATCTCTGTGTCATGTGACAGTGTGCTGTCTTTCTGATAAAGACTGGACATTAGATGTGCGTGTGTGTGTATACTGTTTTCTTTTTGCTGCTCTTATGAATATTTAAACAAGCCTTTGCTGCATAATTCTATTACTCAGCTGGCTATAAATCAAATATATTCCTGATATTTTTGTTCATATTTGATTGACATTCACACAGAATTCAAATGCTTTATGGGTCCATTTTGTACATTAATACATTTATATTATGCATTTTACATTACATGATACAGCCTTCAATGAATATAGAACATGATGATTGAATATGTGAAATATTTAATATGTTTGGTAATGTCTTGGTAAAAAAATGTAACTAAACATTACTTTAACAGAGCAATTTTAATCCCTATTTAACCCCTTAAAGCTTCTGCATATTATTCAGTACCTTCTATGAATTATTCAGTAACTACAGTGAAATACTTTGAAAAGTAGTTACAAGAGTGAGGAGTATAAAGTCTGGACCTGCCAGTGAATCCTAAGAATTGAAGAGGTTATTCTTGTTTATGGTGAAAGTAAAGCTGATTAGCAATCAAGCACTTTCCTGTTTATTATGAACAACCCACTAGATCCTATCTTTCACCATGGCCATGATTTCACACAGCAAATGAAGGTCAGCATAATGGTGTGCTCACCCTGATGTGCTGGTCAGCATGTAGGTTGCACCAAGCCTGCTTTTCTTCCTGTTGTTCCCAGTGCTCATTAGTTAGCATTAATGAATAGAGTTAAAGGCCTTAGCCAACCTAAAAGGAGCAGCTCTATCCGAGTGAGCATCATGCACAATGAATGAAAACCCATGACAACATGAAGTGCATTAGCTCATTGGCAAATCCCTCCATCCAGCACGAGATTGCTTGAATTCCACTGCACAGTAGGAGGTTCAAAACCTCTGCCTAGAATGGCAAGACTCCCTGTGGGCCTAATTTGCTTATCAAAATGGCAAAGCCTATTAGGACGTCACTCTAAAATGCATTGTTCATTGTGTCTGCTTTGGTGATTTTTTATTCCAGCTATCTGGCAGAATTATGAAACACCTATCTGTAACACCTCAAGCACAGTGTATGTTGCAGTGTCATTTGGTCAAAGTCATGTCAAAGTCATGAAAAGGCTCTTCACTGACCTTGAATTGTTTTGCTGCTGTTGAGACTTGATGTTTGAGCTCTTCTCCTAGACCCAAGCATTGGCTAATCAAAGGGTCGGCTCCAACAGTAGCGTGAATGATTCTGATGGAGACGCTCCTGAGACAGAGAGAGCGAGAGAGAGAATGCTGAATAAGCTGATGAGGTGAGAAAATTTAAATATGGATCTTATATTAAATGCAATTTTTTTATGTTTTACTGAAAGGTTTGTTCCTGATGTTGCTCAGAGACTATTTTTTTTTTTTATGTTTTACTGAAAGGTTTGTTCCCGATGTTGCTCAGAGACTATTTAGCAAGAACCTCAGCAATTTATAACATGATACTGCTAATATCAGCCTCCATCTTGGAATTTGCTCAACTCATTCTGAATAATTACGGTATGATAAAAATGATAATTTGCTGTTTAAATGTGGTTAATTGAATTAACTTTTTTTTTTTTTTTTTTTTTGAAATCTTTTATCTTTTTTTTATCTTTTTATCTGTATGATTTAGAAAACACTGGTGCATAGTACAGTGCATGGTTGCAACTCAGTACTGTTATTCAGCTTACATTTTTATTCCAGTTACCTTACAAGTTTGGGGAAAAAAGGTGAATTCACTGTAAGGATAATGGACAGCTCTAGCAGCAGGAATATACAGTAATTGTACGTAGTGCTCTTTTAAAAGGTCTCCCAATTCTAGTCCACACCAGCAGGTGATCTTTGTTATTGCAGTGCTTTTAGATGGAAAGTATTGACTCTGTTGGGCTTTATAAAGGCAACAGCTCATTAAATTCATTTTGTAATATATTCTTTAACCAGTAGATGAACGTTTAATTCATTACTAGGTAAGAATTAATGAAGAAAGAAAAAAAAGAACAGAAAAAAAGTTGAAATCTTTCATTGGATCTTTTTGAGTTGATGACTTTGGAGATTCACAAATGGGATGCTCTGAAAGCACCGGGGGTGTAGTAAATTACATTTCAAAACTTTGCTTGTCTTCCCAGATTGTAAAAGTTCTAATCTTTCCGTTCCTTTAGTGGATAACGAAAACTGTAAACTGTTTGTCTCTAAAGAGATTCTACAGAGGATTACATAACAACATATAATTACATTCTTGTCAATCAGAACTCAGTAATTTTCAGGCCGTGTTATAGCTTCTACCAATTAGAAGTTTAGTGTAGGCTCCTTAAACACTGTTATATGAGACAAAAGGACAGTGTAATTGCAATACTCTTTGGGAAAACTGCCTTCTACACTATATTCTGATCTATATTCTGTGAAACACTGCTGCTTTTACAAAATGCAATAAGCCATTTACACTCACAGTGACACACACAACAAAATAAAGCGTTTGCTGTACTGCTAGTGGCAGTGGAAAATCGCTTTAAGAGTGCAGTGTTAAAATGGTCACCCTGTCCAAAAGAGCCCGTGCTTTCACTGCCATCAGGAGTGTGTCACGGTCAAACAGCCTGGTGCTCACACTCACAGCATTGGACAATATGTGTGTCAGCCAGGGATGCTGTGGCTCAATTCAAGCAAACAGCCCAAATGGGTAAAGAGCCAGTTAAACAAACACAGTAATAAATGCAGTCAGGCTGCCTTGTTGTTGCATAGCTATGTGCCATAGCAAAACGGACATATGTGTTATCCAAAATGTCTGTGCTGCACCTGTCTTGCACTGACCCTTATATAAACATTACCTTAGAGAAAGGTGCTTAAATATCCTCTATATGCTTGAATGACACTGAATTAATTTGTGATTATTTCAGCACTGTTATACATTTGAGGTCAAATATTTACCTAGGCTAAAAAGATTTAAACTCATGTTTTACTCTTGTGTTAAGTCAAGAAGGGTATCTACTTTATTTTCAAGTTGCTTGGATTTTCCCATGGTATCAAAAGGCAAAAAGCCACTGTGTAGGCCCTTGGCCACAGTTAGCTCCTAATTATGACAACTGGCCAATCAGATTTCATTACTTTAATTTCTGGATTATTCCAGATTATTTATAGAGACAGGCAACTTGGTGTATGCAAACTTTTGACCCACTGGAATTCTGATATAGTGAAGTAAAGCTGAAATAGGTCTGTCTCTAATCGAGTTATTAATATTAAAATTACCTTGGACATGAACGAAGTAGATGTCCTAACTGACTTCTATCTATACCATAGAAATGTATGGTAACATGAAATGTGTGGAGTTTTGACAAACTGAGATTGAATATCTTTAGCCTAGGTGTTTGTAAACTTTTATTTACAACTGTAACAGTAGACAGAGATCAGTTCAGTCAAGAGTGACAGTAAGGATTGTGTTTGAAGAGTGACTTTTACCTCAGGTTAATAATAATAAAGTGATAACACATTCCAATTGTAGACTTACAATTATTTAAAATGTGGCAGTAATGTTGTTTTTCCATAAGTAGCTTAGGTTATAAAGAAGGTGTGTATTTGCTTGCTTATCAGCTAATTGAATATAAGGCCAACTAAGATCATATAGAAGACAACAGAGTTATGCAGGACTCTTACAATAGTTATGATGTAAATGTAGTCATTTCTGATAAGCTATAGACGTTTTCTCTTATTATATAAAATCGAATATCTTATTATGAAGCATGGAATGACTGCTGTACGGGCAGGACTTAAATTTGATTTATATCTATAAATATTTTAAATATCTAAAAAGATTTGACAGATTTCCTAGTCATATATCTAATTTGTACAATAAATACTTTTGTTCACATGGAGGTATTTCAACTCTATAACAAGTATTAGTATTGTAACCTAAATAACCCCATTGGTCATCATTGTGACTAAAAGTTTTTGATCCAGTAGACAGTAGATGATGGATCTATTACAGCTATTATATTGATAATTTCACAATTGTGGTGAAATTGTAACGCTTACAATTTTAACTATTTTTAACACTAAATCTAAGAAAACATGCAGTTTACCATTCAAAAAAGTGTTAACCCATCTCATGCTGCATTTTGCACTGAAATGCATAACAGTGTTGTAAATAACAGTATGTAGTTTATAGAATTAACAAATACACAAAATGTGGTTAGCCAGCATCCATACTAATGGTGTGATACCATTAAGGACATTCTAATGATTTACTTAAATGTTTTTTTAATTTTATTTATTTGTTTGTTTGTTTTACAAATTAATAATTTGCTTTATGTGTATAATTTGGGCAATAATCTTGTTCTTTCAAAGTGACATCATCAGTCAGTATCACAATATCATTGAAAATACAATCTTCAGGAAACTTGGATGATGCAACTTCCTGCTGAACGTGTGACTTGTTGAATATTCCAAATATTAGTGGTAAATGCGTTTGGGTAACAGGTCTGAGTGAATGTTGTGGGAAAGTAAAGAAAAAAAGACAATAAAATGTACATTTTTTCATAACCTATAATGGATGACTCATGGACAAGAACATTTTGGGCATGAGATAGTATATAAGTTTTCATACCACTGCTGTGAGGAAGACACTCAACTCGTTCTCTCCTTCCCTCCCTCAGACACTCATGTCTGCACTCAGATCTCAGCATGTCTGGCAGACATCTCATGGATTACAACTGTTGTTCATCCGAGGTGATTCATCCCCATGTCAGGATCTTGCGATCTCCCTGGACAACTCTCTGATCCTTCGGTTACTGCACGCACCTTGGGGTAACCATGGACAATCAGCTGTCCTTTTCTTCTCACATTGCTAATCTGACATGCTCATGTCGATTACTCCTATATAACATCAGAAGGATTCATCCATTTCTAGCCATTCAGGTGCTTGTTCAGCGCATTGTCATTTCATGACCAAGACTCCAACTCACTCCTGGCAGGTCTGTCTCTGAGCACCATTCAACCTCTGCAACAGATCCAGAATGCAGATGCACAACTGGGTTTCAACCTTCCTAAGTTCTAACACACCACCCCATTGCTACAATCCCTCCACTGGCTTCCTGCACCTGCCCAAATCCGATTTAAAACACTGATGCTTGCCGACAAAGCCAAAAATGGACCAGCACCCACTTACCTCAAAGCTCTTATCACATCCCTCACTGCACCACGCTCCCTCCAATCCTCTAAGACTGCTCGACTGGTTGCACCATCTTTCAAGGTACAAGGAAGGCATGCATCAAGACTCTTCTCTGTTCTGGCACTGGGGTGGTGGAATGAACTTCCCCTAGATGTACGAACAGCTGAGTCACTGGCTGTCTTCGAACGATGTCTAAAGAGCTACCTCTTCCTAAAGTACTTAAATTAGCACTTTAAAAAAATCTTTGTGTTGTCTGTGTGCTTTTTATTATTTTACCTCGCCAACAGAGTTTTTAGACTGACGGTATTCTTAGTCCGTGACCTAGTGAACCAAACATTAATGCAAAATAATCCAATATAATCCAAAATATTGTGAAGTATTTTGATGAATATATTTCAAGGTACAGTGTAGTTTGCCCTGTGATGGGTTGGCACCCCGTCCAGGGTGTCCCCCACCTTGTGCCCGAGTCCCCTGGGATAGGCTCCAGGCTCCTCGTGACCCTGTGTAGGATAAGCAGTACAGAAAATAGATGGACGGATAGGTACAGTGTAGTTATAGCGCACTGGGACAGGCATATTCCATCATATTCATATTTTATATTTCCTTTTAGGTCAAAAATACGGGTGCTGTATAATTAATTAAAAAAAATAAAAGAAATGAAAAAATTCCCTAAACTTGTTTTATTTGTTTGCTTTGTTTTTGCACTTGTGTTATTTGAGCGGGATGTTTGGTGAGAGCTGTTTATGTAGATTTGCTAATCCCTAAGAGTTGGCCTTGAGTCTAACAACCTGTCACACAGCGCTGAACCTTGAGCTGCTGTGCTGAGAGTCACAGAGCAGCAGTGCTGTGTGGAGAATGAAACAAGATAGCAGGATCTGCTCTGATAACAGGTGATTAGCACCAGAGGTGCTGAAAAAGAACCTGTTTGGAAGAACAGAAGGTGACAGATGAGTGGAGCGAATCAGTGTCACTAACAGCACCTACAGCGTGAGAGAGTAGCATGATATTAAAGATGAAAAATAACCTTATTATTTCTCCTCTCTTTTTAGAATACCAAAGGTGATGAGTGTGATTGGGTGTTTTGTGTCATTGTGTTCATTGTTGACATCTTAAAAGCCAAGGCTTAGAAAATATATATTTTAATGATGACAGCAAAATTTTGAGTGAAATCTCAGTATATCATTCTGTCAGCATGAGGCTGTTACACTCAGGCATCTGTGTCACTGATAAAATGTGTGTCAAGTTTAGAATGTAATTCAAATGAAAAAGGTATACATACTGTTCCCTTAGAACACCAGATGATGCTTACTCGTATATTTTCATATTGTTTTATTAAAAGAGTGGCAGGTGACTTTAAATTGCACTTGCCCACCAGCAAAAAGTAAGTAAATGTTGCAACTGAAAGATAACTGCTACATGGTATGTGTATCTCTACACAGTATGTATGCCCTGTATGATATAGTACATACATATACTGTATATATATATATATATATATATATATATCTCCGCACTGACACCACTGACGGGTGAAGCGAATAACATTAATTATCTCCTTACAATGGCACCTGTCAAGGGGTGGCATATATTAGGCAGCAAGTGACCAGTCAGTTCTTGTGCATTAAGTTGAAGTTAATGCTGGCTATGATAAAAAGGTGTCAGAACACTCAGTGCACTGAGTAGCCGCAGACCGGTCAGAGTGCCTATGCTGACCCCCGTCCACCACCAAAAGCACAGAGCATGTGAGCATCAGAATTTGACCATGGAGCAATAGAAGAAGGTGGTCTGTTCTGATGAATCCCATTTTCTTTTACATCATGTGGATGGCCAAGTGCGTGTGCATCGTTTACCTGGGGAAGAGATGGCACCAGGATGCACTATGGGAAGAAGGCAAGCTGGCGGAGGCAGTGCGATGCTCTGGGCAATGTTCTGCTGGGGAACCTTGGGTCCTGGCATTCATGTGGATGTTACTTTGACACGTACCACCTACTTAAAAATTGATGCAGACCAAGTACACCCCTTCATGGCAAAGGTATTCCCTAATGGCAGTGGCCTCTGTCTGCAGGATAATGCTCCCTGCCACACTACAAAAATTGTTCAGGAATGGTTTGAGGAACATGACAAAGAGTTCAAGGTGTTGACTTGGCCTCCAAATTCCCCAGATCTCAGTCCGATTGAGCATCTGTGGAATGTGCTGGACAAACAAGTCTGATCCACCTTGCAACTTAGAGGACTTAAAGGATCTGCTGCTAACGTCTTGGTGCCAGATACCACAGCACAGTGGTGAGATATATATATATATATATATATATATATATATATATATATATATATATATATATATATATATATATATATATATATATATATATACACACACACACACACACACTTTGCACTACATTACGTTCCATGCACGCATACGTTCACACATCCATTCACACCTAGGGGCAGTTTGGCAACATGGAAAGTATGAGGAAACTGGAGAAGTGTGAGACACCATACACACACACTGCAAAATATCACGTCTTAGCATGTGACGATATCTTGAATCTAGTCACATTTTCTAGTATTTCCTATTATAAGATTACAATAAACCAAATATTAAACCTATTTCTAGACACTTTTTTTTTACTCATGTTAAGCATTAAATGTTCTTATTCTATTGTCAGATAATTTTGTTTCTTTCAAGAAATAACTGCTTACACTTAGCAAAATTATCTAATAATCTTAAAATAGGAGATGCTAGATAAATTTGGCTATGTTCACTTGCTAAGATGTGATTTCTTGCAGCGCAGACAGTAACCCCAGGATCATGGAGCTGTGAGGCAGCAAAGCTACCCGCTGTGCCACCGTAGCAAATTTATTCACATGAATGATCTGTTCTTTGGCTGTTTTTTTTCTAACTGGATGTGTAAATTTCTTTATGGTTTGTCTGTCCTCTTGTGGATATATAGCTTGGCAAAATGTGGTGATTGATTGAGGTGCAAAGACAGCTCAAATAATGACAGAACAAACAAAAGTACATGGAGATCAAAAAGAGTGCAAGGAGGAAAATCTTGATGGTTCACTGAACAATTGCAGACAGGTTGTGAGTAGCGTTAGTTATAATAATACGCTCAGAGGAAAGCGCTATCCACCCTCTTTCACGTGCATGAGCTCACCCACGACTGGCTAGTGTTACTCTGAGTAACAGAGCTACAAAATTAACAAAATTTCAAGTCCTGCTTTTCTTTTCTTCTACATTTAGACAATCAACCTGTAGATACAGTCAGTGTAATACAGAGAGGCAAACAAATGTTAGTGACATACTGTAATATGTCAAGATTTAATTCAACAAAATTAAACAAAATAACAAGAAGCACTGAAACCTTAATATATTAACATTCTGATCTTATTCTATACTACTTTGTGGACTGGACTTCTCTTTATATTTAACGTAAGATGTCATATATAAGAGGGCTACAGATGGATGATATGAAATTGCAGCTGATTTATGAAGCGTAATTCTTGCATATGAGCAAATACTATATATTGTGTATAGAGCAGCAAGGAGGACATAAAAATGGTCATTAAACTGATGAAAACCCCGAGGTAAACAGACTGGACATGACCGGTCATTTAAACTGTAAAAGTGTGGCTTGTGTTCTGAAGAGTGGAAGTGCAAGACAAGCTGCAGAATGCTGAACCCCCCCATGCCATACAAGACACAGGGATATCATGTCAGAAGGAATTTATAAAACTAAGTTATGCAGAGAAAAAATAAGGGGGAAAAAAAACGCAAACTCTGCTATGATAAATTGGCACAGGGCACAGAACTATACCTGATTATACATTCATATCAGGTATGTACATATTATGAGGGACAAATTCATATAATTGGAATATTTTAGTGACAAGTCTCACTTGGATGATTTCTCCTTTCAGCAATATTTCTAAATTTTATGTGAAGTTGTTTTCATTGGAACTAATGTAGCGTTCAAAAAATAAGTATGCTAAAGGAAGCATATCCAAATAGCAATATTTCCACTCTGGGTTTTCTTGGATTTTAAGGAGTCCACAGTACGTTAGAACATAATTTACCAATGTTTTAGATATAAGACTTCACCTGCCTTTGTGCTATTTCTGTGCTGATTTTAAGCTGTCATTTTGCACCATTAATAAAGTTGTCCCTGTGCATATTCTTTTAAAGCCTTTTAGTTTATTGGTTGCAAAGTGGATAAAGACGAAGTGTGTGTTTGTACATGTTCTACTCAAACAAAACCAAATGGAAAATCCCAAGACCAAAGTGTTTATCCTGGAAAATTGGCTGGAGCACTTTATTGACATGATTAACATGAAGACAGCAGCAGTTAGTCTGACTGAAAATTCTCACTAGAGATATACAGTGGTGAACTATGCTGAAGCTAGTGGTGAGATGTTTAAAAATGGCAGCAATGCTGCACCTGTAACATTGCCACACACACACACACACACACACACACACTACTGTCAGTGTCACTGCTGTGCTGAAAATGGTCCTCATCCAAATAATATCTGGTCAGTGAAGGTCCCTTTACACTGGACCACAGCTGAAACAGATGAAACACACACACACATATACACACACATACATTTGGTATTTGGTATCTGATAAAATGTCCAATGAGTGTATTGTTATCTTTGATGCCTCTCTGAAAGCAAAAAAAAAATATCTTAACTGTCAGGCATGACTCTAATGGCTTTCCTGGGAAAATTACAGCAGTAATGGTAGGGCCACATTGGTCGCATCAGCACATCTTTTCACAGGTCAAAGGCAAGAACTGCTCCCATTTCCATAACAAGCACATCAATAACTTTATAATTTTGGTAAATCTGTTATATTTGTGGAAGAAAATATGGAGCCATTACCCCAGTTTAATGGTTTAGCCTCTTGATTGTTGCCCTCTTCTAGTTTTCTTATAGCAAGAAGCTTAATAGAGCTCTTTAGATCCGTGTGTGATACTGAACGTAGAACTGCCTGCATTACTGCAGTGTACTGAGTTTACTTAGCCTACATATAACAGCATGAGTCTGAAACTTGAGCTTTGTAACCTTTTGTTCAATCCACATCAAAAAAGCTTCAAGGAATGGCTTAAATAACAACTATTACACCAAGGATCGGGTCGATTTCCATTTGTGTTTGGCAGGCCTGCAACTTGACTTACCCTGTGGTGTCACATGCCAAGTGAGATTTCACAGCCAGATAACACTGACTCTATAGTAAATAAATGCAGTAATTTGTTTATCCAATGGCAAGATTCATAAACAGAATAAACAATGATTTTTTTAGTAACAAAGTTCTCATTTTCTGTGCACACAATGATCAATCATATATACTACACACATATATATATATACTGACCATATCATATCATATATATATATATATATGTATATATATATATATATATATATATATATATATATATATATATATATATATATATATATATATATATATAGTAATTATGGATTACTTCCCTAATGCATGTATTATATATAATTTGCATGCCTTTTCTGGGATCTTTTGATTAAGGCCAGTGGTTAGTAGATAATATGACTGTCTGGGATAATATGACTTCTCATTGAATTAAGCTGATTTGCTGTAATTTTAACTCAATACACACAGGCCAATCTGGATGCACACACACTTAGGACAAACACTGTTTACTGATGGGAAAACAGTTTACATGGATTATGAAATCTTTTTTTCTTTCTCAGTAGTGGACATTAAGCATGTCTTGTGTGTAAGCTACCTGAATAAAAATCTGCCACACTGCTGACAAGTGTATTTGATCCTGATGTGAATTCTCTAATATTATATTTGCCACTAGATATGTTTTATTGAACTGATCAGATATTTAGCTTTTAGAATGTATCAAGTAAGGGTACTGGGAAACAAGGATGGATGAAATGATGGAAGAAAAGAATACATTATATTACAGCTGCACCGATGATTCAGCGCTCAGTGATTTATTTCCTCTCAGTATTCACCGGTTGCTTAGCAGCAATAATATAATAGCTATTTACCGTGAAATTTTTTTATTGAATGCAAAATAACCACAATGCAACACTGACACACACACACACAAACACACACACACACACACACACACAATACTGCTGCATGCTTTGTTGGCTACTGTTTGCGCAGGGTGATACAAGTCGGACATGATGACGCCTGACTCTGTGACTATGTCAATGCTGATTTAATCCTGCATTAGAGTTTTTTTCTGTCCAAATTTGCCACTTTACATCAGGACACGCAAAATCGAAAGCTCACAAGCTTTTGGAAAGCTGTTTTAAAGTCATCATTCGCCATTGTGTATATGATGGGATTGATGAGAGAGTTGAGGTAGCCGAGCCATGTAAAGAAGTCGAATAACTCTGGGTACGCATGGCATGAGGGGCACAGGGGCACCAGCAGGGAGTAGATAAAGAACGGCAGCCAGCAGACTATATACGCTCCTAAAATGATGCCCAGAGTTTTCGTGGCTTTCCTTTCCCTGGCCGCAGAAATCCTCTTTTTCTCCAAAAGCGAGTCGGAGACGGTGATTTTGACCTGGCTGTCGCTGATCACCGAGCCTGCGTCGTCCTGCCGCGCCGAGGTCAAAGACGTCGATCCTGGTGAGTTTGAGACCAACTGCGCTGACGTGAGTCTCTTCCCAAACTTTCTGGGCGACTGTCTTAAGATCCGCCGCCTGGCCTCCACGTAGATCCTCCCGTACAGGGCGATGAGTAAAAGCGTAGGGATGTAGAACGCACCGAACGTGGAGTAGATGGTGTAGAAGACGTGATCCGTGTTCACCTCGCAGCTCGTCACTTCTCCCGCTTTCACCTGGCGCCAGAAAAACGGAGGCAGACTGATGGAGATGGCGATCACCCAGGCTGTCGCCACCATGGCAGCCGCGCGGCTTGTCGTGCGCCTTTTCGCGTACTCCACCGCGTCCGTGATAGCCCAGTAGCGATCCAAGGCGATGACGCACAGGTGAAGTATAGATGCCGTGCAACAGGTGATGTCCGACGACAGCCAGATATCGCACACGACTTGCCCTAGTGTCCACGTGTGGCTCACCGTGTAGAGCGCACTCACGGGCATCACCAGCACCGACACAAGGAGGTCGGTGAGCGCCAGGGACGCGATCAGGAAGTTGGCCGGCGTGTGCAGTTTCCTCGAGCGGGAGATGGTGGCGATCACGAACGCGTTGGAGAGAGTCGTGGCGAGCGTAGTGGCACCGAGGAGCGAGCCCACAGCCGCCTGGAAAGCCACACTTGTCTCTTTTGCGGCTGTTTTGGACGCGTCCGAAGCATTGTTGGAGACATTCGTGTCCAAGTCATAATTTGCTGGAGGTGGGTTGAAGTGCTCCATAGCAGGCAGGAAAGGCACACGGACTGGTGCTTTTTATATTTTCTTCTCATATCAGCGCAGAACACTTTTGCATCTTCATACTGCTTTTAAAACAAAGCATTGCTTGCTTGATGCGTCCAAGGTCTTAAACCTTAAATCTCTCTCTCTAAAAAAAAAAAAGGTCATTCAGTTTGATTCAGAGACATTTTTCTGTAAATGAGGTATAAAAAATTATCATGCAAGTCCAAAGAACCTGGTTACTGCAAAAATAAACAATAAAAGACCCGAAAAGTTGCGCAAATAAGACAGCAGAGCATCCATGGTCAGGGTTCTTCTTGATCCACTTTCAGAATGTGTTTTTTTCTTGCAGGGTGTGTGCTGGTGTCACTGATGAACCTGCACGTCTGCGTCCTGCCTCTCTACAGCCTCTCTGATGGAGAACTTAGAGCTGCTGATGACTGTAGACCTCAGTGAGGGAGAAGAGGCACTGCTGGGTCTTAGCGTCCCTACATCTGTATAAGTCACCATCAGGAGATGTTGATTCTCACTGCAGCATTTAATGCTTCTCTGCTCTCAAAGAGCAGATTCAGCTCATCAGGTATTTATTAGAAAATTTCTGACATGGAGAACTACTGATGTTTTTCAGTTTATACATTTTCAAATTACAGCATTAGATCACAGTGTCAGTGTCATATTTTATAGACTAATTTTGGGGCTGTGGCAAATGGAAATGTAAATAGTGTAGCAGTGAAGCCGTAATAATACATTTCTAACTATATAAATTCACAAATTAATATTGCAGCTCAATTACTTCCAGAAGAAATGAAAAAAAAGTACCCAAATTGTCTCAAGTGGGTTGAACTGACATCTAAAGGATTCAATTGTCCAGAATTACATATACATGGAAAACCCTTTCAGCCAAAACAAGCATGTAAAAAAAAAAAAAATTCCTCTTTTCACCTTTTCACCCCTGTTCCTTCAAACACCCTAATTTTTTTATTGTTGAAGACAATATCCACCACATCAGTACATTGTGGGACATGTAATATAAATTTTACTATTATTTGTTCAGCCATTTGTAGGTTCATTGGCTTGCAAGCCATATGTTAATTTCAAATAGACGCTCATTCTGACTCAGCTCAAGTTATATGACAGAAACTCAAAGATCTCACTAAACTGTCTGCTTTAATAGTTGGCATTCATCTGTTTGTGCAATATGATGCAATATGCAAACTTGTAAATGGGGTGCCCAGATGTATACATTAAAATGTACTCATCTGTTCTAGCTGCAGTTCTGGTTTAGACTGGATGAGCATTAAGGCTATATTAAACTTAAATGCTTGTACACTAAAGATTTCCACAGCCTTACTGTTCACAATGATTTTTGACATGCGATTTAGAATACACTGTATGCCCTTGTATGCACCCATATTTACCCAGGTGATTTTTGCTCGTTCAAGTTTATAGATAGTTTTGGAGCATGGGGTTTAGAGCACGAGATGGTTTAAAAGACAGTCAAGGAGATTCATGACTGTTTTTTGTTGTCATCTGATATTTCAGATGATTATTGTCTTTGTCAGAGGAAAATGTGCTTTTTTATACAGACCCAAAGGCATATTTCTTCTGGATCCCGGTTGAGTGCACGCTGTGTGCATTATGGCTGCTGTTGCTCACCGGTTGTTCTGTTCATTGTGACTATGTCTGTTTGTGTTTCCTTTGTTTCCTGCTCACCTGTGTCTGCTCCAGAGTTATCTACTTTGACATTGTGCCAATTTGAATCTTCAAATAAACCAAAAGCAGATTTCTTATGTATTGGATTACTTCTCTGTTTGACTCTGCTATCTAATCCACTGCTTTTGGGATGTTTTCACCGGCCTAGCGCGAGCCCTCGCAGCCTCGATCCCCCCACCGCTAGTGTGGCTTCTGGTGAGTAAGTTACTACTTCCTTGTTTAGTAGCTGTGCTGCCAGGATCAGTTTTTGGTGAGGTAGTTGCAACTGCCTCTCCGTGCTAGACACTGGTTTAAAGCTGTGGGTCGACTTGTTATTGCTGACTAACGTGGTATTTAAACAGACTGAGTATCTCTGACAGATTTCAATGGGTTGCCATAATGTTGTTTGTTAAACTCATCTCAATCGTCTTACTCCTGATTGGCTGTTATCAGGAGTTTTTGCACATATGGCATGGACATATTCCTGACAAGATCCTCATGATGGCTCGCCTTCATTCTCTGGCACAACTTCTCAGTCTGAAGTGCCGGTCTCACACACGACTGTCAACAGATGTTTACGATTGCTGCTTTTAACTGGTTAGTATATCACGCCGTCACTATATCCACCATGGCTCTCTTCGCAAACACACCTCACACAGGCCTGCCAACCTCATCGGTTACATCCCCTCAATTTGGACCGTTGATAGAGCCCTTGTACTATGCGAGCTAATTTGCAAAAAGGACTTGGATTTTCTCTTTCTTTTTGAAACATGGCAATAACCAAATGATTATATGATTTTAAACATGGCATGCCTTCCTGATTATTGTTATGTTGCTAAGCCTAGACTCCATGGAAGGGGTGGTGGGCTTGCTGCCTGTTAAAATAGTTGAACTCATCGAAGTTACATCACTTAAATTTATAGCCTTAAAAATTTTTAATATTGTCCCTGCGCTTATGAATTTGATTTACCGACCACCCAAGCTAGCGCCACAGTTTCTATCAGAGGTTAATGAACTGCTCACTATTGCATCCTCTGTTTGCTCTAAAATTCTCCTTGTGAGCGACGTTAACATTCATTTAGACTCACTTTCCCGTGGTTTGACAACAGAATTTTTGTCCTTGATTGCTTTGAATTTAGGCAACATGTCGACTTCCCTACTCACACTAAGGGTCAAATTTTAGATACTGTTTGCACTACTGGTTTAGATATCTCTCACTTCTGTGGCACTCTTTTATATATCTATGATCACAAGCTTATTGAGTCCAGCCTTCTAACCCCTGTACATAAACATAATGAAACAACTGTTATATGTTATCGCAAGTGCAACTCCATCAATCCACTGTCTTTCTCCAAAGCACCTGACGTCTCCTCTCTTCTTAATTCTTCCTGCTCATGTAATGAACTGGTGTCCAACTACAGTCTTCTCATTTCAAACACCCTAAACACTTTTGTCCCCCAAGTTACTAGATCTATCCCTTCTACCCATACCTCTCTGAACTTAGAGCCATGAAAGCTGCTGGACTAGCCTACATCGAGCACATGAAACAGTACAGAGATGCTCTTTATGCCACCAAATCAGCCTACTTGTCTTTCGTCATTAATGCAGGCAGTAGTAAACCAAACTGCCTCTTCAAAATTATAAATAAAATACTTTGGCCACCGTCCTCCATGCTTATAGGCTCGGTTATGCTTTGCAATGATTTTATAAACTTCTTTCAGAATAAAATCGATAACATTTATGAATAACTTTCCTCTCATCCCTCATATGAGAGTCCACTTACCTGCTCCCCCACCTCATCTTAGTCCTTTTCGTTGTTTCACCCCAATTGACGTTTTTGCTAAATCCAGCACCTCCACTTGCTCTCTTGACCCAGCTCCTACTCCACTTCTCAAGGCATGTTTACTCACTCTCTCAGCTCCCATTTCTAAAATAAACACTTCTCTGGTCACAGGTTCTGTTCCCATCTCCCTTAAAACTGCCACAGTTACTCCCATCATCAAAAAAAAAAAAAAAAAAAAACCCTCTTTGGACCCAGAAGTCCTTAGCAACTACAGAGCCATTTCCAGCCTTCCATTTTTATCTAAGCTCCTGGAGAAAGTTGTTGCCTCACAACTTTCCTCACATATTTCCAGTAAAAGTCTGTATGAACATTTCCAATCTGGCTTTCACTCTCAACACAGTACCGGAACTGCTCTCCTCAGGGTAGTTAATGACCGTCTTCGTTCAGCTGATTCTGGTTCCATTAACATTCTTTTACTTCTGGACCTTAACACAGCTTTTGTTACTGTTGATCTCACCTGTCTTCAGTCTCAATTAGGCATTTGTGATACAGCTTTGTCCTGGTTCATGTCATATCTCGCAAATAGACAACATTTAATCTGTTTTGGCAAATTCACATCTCGCACTGTTACTGTCTCTCAGGGAATTCCCCAAGGTTTCATTCTAGGCCCACTTTTATTTATTGTTTATATGCTTCCACTCCTCTCCACTATTCGTCACCATGGCCTACAATTTTTTATGCAGATCACACTCTATCTCAGTTCCAAACCCTCTACTTCACTTCCTCCCTCTTCCCTGATAAAGTGGCTTGGCGATATTAAACACTGGATGTCAGCTAACTTTTAAAAACTAAACAGTGCAAAGAGACTTGTCAAAGAGACTGACATATTTCCATCTGACACAGTTTGTAACCTTGGAATTACCTTGGACTCATCATTGAAGCTTAGCTTTTGTGCTGCTGAAACCCTGGTCCATGCTTTCATTACCTCACATTTAGATTACTGCAATTCTCTGTTTATTGGTCTTCCATCACATTCGCTAAATAAGCTACAGTACATGCAAAACTCAGCAGCCCGGTTAATGACTATCACTAAAAAATCTGCCCACATAACCCCAGTTCTGTTCCATTTGTTCCATTTGTTCCAACGCCTTGCCTCAACACCTCTGTGAAAGTTCAACTTTTTCATTATTTAAATCTAAACTTAAGACCCACCTATTCACACAACATTACCATACTGCCATACTGTAAACTACTTGGTGTCTTGAATCAGCTTTAGGTTGTAGCTAAAGCTTGTTCTGCTTGGACAAGTGTTAGGAGGCTATATTGTCCACTGTCACACACTCAAAGGCAACAATGAATGTTAATGAAGCTCACCATCTGGGCTGAGTGAATAGTTCTCTCCTGAGAATGTCGTGTAGGTCAGGGAATAAACTATGCAGCCAGCATCCGGCTCTGTCCATTCGCATACTTTATACAATCTTTCATATGATATAAATTCCACTAAGTAGTTTGTCTGCCAAGCAATTTTTGAACTATGTATAATGAAAAGAAGAATCATCATGCAGCCTGCATGTATAGAGAACATGTACAAAGACCTGCACGGTTATGAGGTTTATCACCAGAGATATGAATAGTTGTTCTGTTTAGCGCAACAGCAGGGTCACAGAAGCAATAACTCTAATTTACATAGTTATGAATAAGCTGCATGCACATTAACAGTTCAGTGACCCATCGCAAAATAATTTAGATAATAAAGATAATTTGATTAGTTAAAATAGCAAAAAACTTTTAATTGATTTAAAGTCCAGTGGTTCCTCATGTTATCCATTAATGTCTGTGGTTTATCTAACTATGCAAATGTAATTTAATGGGGCTTAAATAACAATTTGAAGGTGAGATGACCTCCAAAAAATCAGCTTTATAACATGCAGTTTGAAATTAGAAAATGATGTTTGCTCAGTTTGTCTTTATTAATGCTGCTGTGTCTGCATGGTAGATGGAGCTGAATAATGGCAAAATAGCAAGCTGTCTGCTCTCTGGCTGCCAGGACGATGAATTTTAAAGACGTTCCCTCACTGAGTGCTGTTTTGCTCTAAATGTGTGAATGCAAAAGCTTATTAGGATAGCTGAAATGTACAAATTGGATGTTCAGCAGGAGTTCTGAGCTCTCTGACCATTTTAAAGGGCCTTTAGCTGTCTAACCTGAGCACTATTTTTAAGGATTTAATCATGCAGCCAGGTTATGTCAGAGTACCTGTGCGTGAATGTGTTTCTGATTCAGGGTAATAAAACTGGGTGGTTGGTTAAATGCTAGCAGACATCAGGAGAGAAACAGAGGCACTTGATTTGATAAACTGCTTTAGAAGCAATTTTTGCTCATGGTGTTTTTATGATTTGGAAGCAAATTATTACAGTGTGCCTCTGGAGCTTTTCGTAATGAATATAATAGTTTTTGTTGTTGATTGTTTAATTGAGGTAGATTCATCTCACTGATTCTTGAAGTGAGGTTTGAATCAATGCATTTTATTACATTTTTATGTACATAAACACATTATATACACTGATATAAAATAATTGCATTTCACTAATAACTCTTAGTCTTTATGGAGAAATAGATTATGAATTCTGTGTGAAGAACACAGCTACCTCAGAGACCACTTACTGTAAAGACAAGTCCAGAATTATTGGCACCTATTTAAAAGAATAGGCATAATGAAATAAATTTGATTTAAATCAGCTCAAAGAAAGAAAAGTCTACTTTTCCTCTAGCAAAAATTATTATAAGGACTTTTTAATATAATGGCATTTTAACTCAAAAATGTGTGGCAAATTATTGACACTCTAAGAATGTTTAAAATCAATTCAGAACACAGACATGGTCGCAGGAACACAAAATCAATGTTTCGTGATGGCCATCTCAATTACAGGATTTGAAGCCTATTGAAAGCCTGATCTCATGCACAAACCTAAGAATATAGAGACGCTTGAAATGTCCTGCATGAAGGAGTGTCCAAGATCCATCTACAAGTGCCTCCAACATTACAGGAAGAAGCTGAATCATGTTAATTTCTGTAGGTAAAGATTCATTAAATATTAGTTGTGGGGGTGCCGGTGACTTTAAAGGCACTGACTTGCAAAAAAAAAAAAAAAATTAATAAGACATAAAGAGTTTCTTTTCATTAAAATGATTTTTTGTATTCATACATAGGCATCACCTGGGTAATTTCTTTGGATTGGCTTAAGGAATAAAAGTTAAACTTTAATGTCTTCAAGATAATAAAAAACACATTTAATATGGCATGTTCAAGCTCAGGTTTGTCACATACCTAATCATACATTGTACATTTTTCAATGAGATGCTTAGTTGCTGAAACCATTGCCAAAGGTCAAAAGTACAAGAGCAAGTATTTTAAAGAATGCACACATACAGAGGATGATACATACAGATGATATTCAGACTCAGAGCTATGCTGAATATTATACAATGGTGCATGAGAAACAATGTAATGAATAAATCAATGGTATGTTATGTATTTTTGAAAGGGTCAGGGTGAAAATAATTGACAAATAAATCTATGGTATTCCTACAATAGTATAGACGAATGTGACTATGTGCAATGTATTAAACTGCTATTGCAGTCAATTCTGTAATTATTCAGAAGACAGCCTGAGGAAAAAAGCTCTTTCTTAGCATCTTTATAGGTCTTCAGGCTGCAGTAGCTCTTTTGGGATGTCCATGATGTGTGGAAAATAGACATAGTGTCCACGAATGTTCCAAAAAAATATGAAAGCAGCAAATAATATTATGCTGCAGAGAGGCTGTAATGGCACTAACACAACAAATTCACACTGAAAGCTTTGTTTCATTTCACTTGAAACATGCTGTTTGGTGTTCAGTAATAAAATAATAATGAAGCTTATTTATTTGGCTCATTCTCTGGATTTGTACATACACACACACAAAGAGATTGATGCTAATTTCTTGTGAGCAATATTTATACATTTGACTCAATAGAGCCCTCTGTCAGTAAAATCATGATCCATCAACATTTAATCCTCTTATGACTGAGGTAATGGGAGGAGAGTACTCTCCGCAGAGTGAACAAAACTCCCAAGCATGAATGAGCTGTAACTGATTTATCCTTTAACTGATCAGATGGAACTCTGATCTGCTCCTAGCTCTAACATTGTTCAGAGATTGGAATTACATTACAGCAGACTAGCTAACCCCCACAGAACGGTTGCACGTGCTCATTCCTGATCTCATATATTGACAGATTCTCATCATATTTGATAAATCTGTTGTTTGGAGCACCAGATGAACCCTGCAAGACCTACACATAAAAAAGAGACATTTGAAGATCAGTTGCTACTCATAGTGCTGGAAAGAATCTTTTTTTCTGTAGTCTAGACGCATAATGCTTATGACAAACATGTATAGCATTAGTATTCTTTTAACATCCAACGTTCCTTTGCTGGTGTTTTCTCAGCATGTTGCTGCCTTTTAAGATGTATTTTGTATTCAGATCTAATAGTGTACAATTATAAAAAAGCAACAACATAATACTTTGATACTCTCTTTGGAGGACACTGCAAATCCTCATTACAATGCAGTGGTACATTTCAATCCCAGTTAAAGTCTATAGCAGTCTGAGGTCCAGACCTTGCTCCAAGCCCAGAACTCTGTCAAGTGTGTGGAGCTTTTTGTGCTCTTTGAACTACCCACCAGGCTGTAGCTTGAGAGAAAAATCCCTTAGCCCCGCAGGCCATTCAACATACTCCCAAGTCCATTCACCTCCTTATAAACTTCTCTCTCTCTCTCTCTCTCTCTCTCTCACTCTGCTGCAAGCCAGGCAGAACGGCAGAGCACATATCATCTACACTCAGGCTATGTGTCTGGCTGGAACTTCTTGAAGAAAAGTAACAGAAACATTTAGAACATTTAGAACAATCTCACACTTGTCCTGTCATAGTTAATACCTGAACTCTGCACTTCACTAAGTGAGTTTGTGATTGGAAGAGGCAGATTTTTATATTTTTACATACTTTATATTTGGTTTTTGACTGCTCTGAATATTGTAGTTTGTCCTCATGTGGTTGTAAAAGCTGACCTAAGGGAAGTGACCTACATAACTGACGTGTCTCTATATGGGTTCCATTAGTGTCTCTTGTTCCCTGCTGCTCTTTTTATTAAACAGCACTTGGCCAGTTATGAAAACTAGATCTCATTACATTCATCTCAGATGTTTCCCTGTATATCAGGGAATAAAATGATTAAATAACATTATTTCCTCCATTATTCCTTCCACTAGATAACATCTGTATTTCAGCATTTCTACTATAGATAATCTTGTACTGTATTCTGTAAACATCTTTGGACAAGTGTCTATTAAATGATTGACATAACTGTAAATGTTAATATCAACATACAAATCAGGAATCTGTTTATATAATATATCCGAATCGGTGATAATATAGGTAAACTCAAGCCTCCGGTGTACATTTGAATGTTTTGACACTTGAATCAGAGAAGCTGAAAGCAGCTGCTTCTAGGTCAGTTGCTTAGGTCCAATCCCCCATGCTATAATTATCACTTCTGAAAGAGAGGACGGGACATTTTAGATGTGAAAGATGGAGTTTGAGAGTTGATAGCACCCCGGATTGCTCCTTATCTAATTGTGTAAAGGGAGAGATTTTATATTGATCTGTTTGACAGCCTTCATCATCCATTAATGCCTTGTGTAGAGAACAAATGTTCCAAATTTTTTTTTTTTTTTCTGGATAGGTATCAGTAGAGCATGGTGTAGATTCATCTTACTGGTTTTGCACCCCCATCTCCATCAGAGATGATTGATCATCTTTATCAGTGCTGTCTTAAGGGGGACATGAAATTGTCTTGGAGTTGGCAGTGATTCTGGAGTCATTAGGAGAGACAATGATCTCCTTCATCTCTGCTTTGGGTTTCCCTCTTCTGTCAATTTCTTTCCCCTTTCTCTCTCCTAAAAAATCAATTCTTCCGTTAGGTTTTTATGTTGGGTTATGAGAGTACAGGTTTGTTTGCAGCTCTGTTCAGACCTGATGGAGATGTATTACCTCAGAGCCCTTCTTGCTCGCTGTCTCCTGCTCTCACACACATGTGAGTTTTGTGTACACTGCAAAATAATTTTGTGTTTATTCGTCAGAGTCTGCACAGTAGAGAAAATGTAACCATCCTTTTGCAAAAGGATCACTAATGTATAAAATAACGAGTCTTTATCAGACTCGGGAAAACTGATTCCAACAAAGAAAAGGTGCATGCAAATGCCGGATTCCTTGGATTGCAGATTTTTGTGACTTGATTGTAGACATTAAGCATTGCACTTAGATGAAGGCTTGCCTTTTCCTCAAAGGAAAATTACCTTGTGTACAAACATGTAGTGGCTAATGGTATGCACTGCTATTTGTGAAATATGGGACAGGTTCATTGATATTCTGAGGATTTTGCCAGGGTGTCTGAACCATATGAAAATCCATCCTCTATGTAATCGTATCCACTTACAAAGAAACAAACAAATGAAACACACACACACACACACACACACAACACTATTGTTTTGTGAGTTTTCAGGACCTAGGATTATATACAGTACTGTGTAAGTCTTAGGCACATGTAAAGAAATGCTGTAGAGCAAAGATATCTTCAAAAATATTGAAACTGAATGTTTCTACATTAAAAAAAAAATACTATAAAGAGCAGTAAACAGTAATAAATGAAACAAAATCAATATTTTGTGTGATGATCCTTCGCTTTAAAAAATATATAGTAGTCTCAGGTACAGTTTGTGCAGTTTTATAAGGAAATTAGCTGGTATCTTGCAGAAGCAGCCACAATTCTTCTGGAGACTTTGACTGTCACACTTGCTTCTTATTTATGCAGCGAAACCCAGCAGCCTTCATTATGTTTTTTTTTTGTTGTTTTTTTTGTCTGGAAAGTGTCTCTCATGTAATATGCTGCTTTCTTTACTGACATACAAACATCTTTCTGTAACATTTAATTTTGTGCTTGAAAACTAATGTTTGGGAATCTAAAATGTTTTTGTACTGAATCAATAATGTAGAAGTCATAAAATAAAAATCTATAACAAAGTTTGTACTAAAAAAAAAATAGGGTGCTGAAGACTTTTGCACGGTACTGTATGTATGTAACAAGCTACAGTCAGATCCATCAATATTTGACAATGATATTTTTATTTTAGCTGTCTACCACAGTACTGTATATTGGAGTTGAAATTAAATAATGAATATGATCTCGAAGTGCAGATTTTCTGCTTTAATTTGAGGGTATTCACATCCAAATCAGGTGAACTAATAATAATAATCTCCAACTGAGATGCGACTTGATAATGGTTGCATCATGAAGATAAGAAATAGTAATAATTTGCCTATTATCTAAAGGATATTTAATCTAGATCAAATTAGATAAATTCTAATTCTAACTAATTTGTAACAATAGAGAAACACATAAGTAAAATAAATTTAAGTAACAAAAAAGATATGCAGCAATATGATTTAAACAATAGAAATATAGAAAAGATATATAACTGTAGTGAAAATAGATTATACAATTAGAAATCGATAGACAATTGGATAATGAGTGGAATGAAGCTTAATGGCAGACAAACGCAAAGAATGTCGGCAGATGTTTGGATCTTATGTGAAATGGGGAAAAGAGTGGATCTACTTAACATACTAATTCTAGTTAACTAGCATGCCAACATAACTTTATAGTTATGTACATGGTGTCTCTTTGGTTGGTCCTGATTCGTGACATGACTTCATTGCAGTCAGCCATAGCATCACAGAGAGAGAGAGTCCTCAGTGTGACATAGTTCAGCAGAGATTGTGCTAGCTGTAGCATTGCATCTGCTTCTACAGGGATTGCGGATGAAGGTCCAGAGATCTTGGACTAGGCCTTTGTGACTCACTGTCCACAATTGCTATTTTTAAGGCAAAGAAGTAGAATGTTCTGCAATGGCCAAGTCAGTCACCTGACCTGAATCCAATAGAGCATGCATTTCACTTTCTGAAAGCAAAACTAAAGGCAAAACACCCCAAGAACAAGCAGGAACTGAGGACAGTTGCAGTAAAGGCCTGACAGGGCATCAAGAAACCCAACATCTCGTGATGTCTATGGGTTCCAGACTCCAGGCAGTCACTGACTGCAAAGGATTTCCATTTAAGTATTAAAAAAAAAGACAGTTTAATTTCTGATTATGCCAGTTTGTCAAATTACTTTTCATCCCTTAAAAAGGAACCACATATAAAAAGTGCTGTGATTCCTACACCGCTCATGTAATTTGGATGTAAATAGCCTCAAATTAAAGCTGAAAGTCTGCATTTTGAGCTCCTGTTAATTATTTGATTTCAACTCCAATATACTTTGGTAGACAGCTGAAATAACATGAACTTTCTCAAAGTCCAAATATTTATAGACATGAATGTATATATAATAGGAATTTTACACTGAATCTTAAACCTAATGCAAACTTTAACCTTTCAGTTTCATATAGCTTCATATAGCTTTTATAAAAACACTTTACATTTACTTCACAACATAGGATTACACCTTTTATATCTGGTTTTGATACATAGTCAGGCTATTTTATTCCTGACAGTTCACGCACACAGACACACACACATGCGCGCACACACACGCACTTTGATTTTGATTTGTCATTTTAATTCCCAAACACACCTATTCTGTAAGTGATTGAGTAAATAAATACTTGAGTTAATAAATTAATGATATAAGCCAACAAATCAATATCTGACATGTTACATTATAGCAAATGCTAGTTCTAAGTGCTTTGGATCCATTCTATTCACTTGGATGATCGCATAATTATTTCTCATCACTCATTGTGATAATGTGCTGAGTTAAATGCACTGGTAACGCTTGACATTAAGGTTCCCTTAACTCACATTGTTGATGTCCATTAATATTAACAGTCCATGAACTTCAGCATTAACCTTTGTTTTAATTAATATTTTCTTTTAGAAAATAACCAACTAAATAATCCAAAAACTAAACACCACCATCAACCAATGTTTATTTGATTCATGGGGAACAAGAAGTCCACTTGGTGGATACAAGTCCATTAAATTAATATACAGTCAGATCCATATGTATTTGGACAGTAACACAATTTTCGTAATTTTGCCGTACACCATTTAAAATGAAGCAATCAAGATTGTAAGTGATTAAAGTGTAGACTTTCAGCTTTAATTCGTTTTTTTTTTTTTTTTTTTTTTTTTTAACAAAAGTATTGCATTAAACATTTGGGAATTATAGCCATTTTTTTACAGAGTCCCTCCATTTTCACAGACTCAAAAGTAATTGGACAATTGACTGATAAGCAGTTTCATGGCCAGATGTGGCCTGTTTCTTTGTTATTTCATGACAAATTAAGGAGAAAAATGGTCTGGAGTTGATTCCATTGAACTTGCATTTGGTAGCTGCTCATGGGAACTCTCAATATGCGGTCCAAAGAGGTGTCGATTGAAGTGAAGGAGGCCATCTTTAGGCTGAAAAAACAAATCAATAATTTCTTAAAAAAAAAACCTCTAAAAAAGCCTGACCAATTCTGATGCAAGATTAACTTGTACCGGAATGATGGGAAGAGAAGAGTAAGGAGGGAAAGGAAGGGCTCATGTTCCAAAGTATACCACATCATCTGTCAAACATGTGGAGGTTGTGTTATGGCATGGGCATGTATGGCTGCCAGTGGAACTGGGTCACTGGTGTTTATTGATGATGTAACTGCTGATAGAAGTAAATTGAATTCTGAAGTGTATAGAGCTATACCTTCTGCTCAGATGGATAATGACCCAAAACAGCACGAAAGCAACCCAAGGGCTTCTTAAGGCAAAGAAATTAAATGTTCTTAAATGTCCGATGACCTCAACCCAATCGAGCATGCTTTTCACTTACTGAAGACAGAATTGAAGGCAGAAAGACCCACAAAAAAGCAGCAACTGAAGGCAGCTGCAGTAAAGGCCTGGCAAATCTCAAAAGAGGAACCTCAGCATTCGGTGATGTCCATGGGTTCCAGACTTCAGGCAGTCATTGACTGCAAAAGATTTGCATCCAAGTATTAAAAATAATCCTAATATTTATGATTATGTTAGTTTGTCCAATTACTTTTGAGCCTGTGAAAATGGAGGGACTCTACAAAAAATGGCTGTAATTCCTAAACGGTTAATGCAATATTTTTGTTAAACCCCTTGAATTAAAGCTGTACGTCTACACTTCAATCACATCTTGCTTAATTTCAAACAGAGGCAAAATTATAAAAATTGTATAACTGTCTAAATACTTATGGACCTGGCTGTATTTGCAGTTATTAATGGTAAAATTCATAAATGAGGCTAAATGCCTGGTTCCAATATTTACAATCTGAGTTCTGTTGATTATCAACATTTAGAAATGTTATAATTCAATTTATGTAAATTTATGTAGATTTATTTGTAATCCTGGACAGAATAAACATCGGTGAATGCAGCAATATTATTTGACTACTGAATGCCGATGATATTTAACATGTAAAAAAATATTAATACATTTTGGCGAGTTTTTAAAAACTAGTTATGGTTTAATCATGCTGAAATGTATGGTGTGTTCATTTTAATGTGCAGTAAATGTTTCTGAAGGGAACCCTAATGTAAAGCATCACCAACGTGCTTAATCAAGTGGTCAAATTGCGATACAAAATATGTACTAAATATTTTTAAATACTCTCAGTCAGAGCCATTCAGTGGTATGCAAGTAAACAAAATGAACCATATGAGCCTGACACTGAGAAGCTATAATTGCCAGCCTGGCAGTTAGCTTGGAGCTAATTATTGTGCAGTAATTGGACCAGAGGTTTTCATTTCTCTGGTAACTGTAACTTGATTATTTGTATTTTCTTCAGACCTAAGATTATTGTTTGGTGTAATAGTCTTTATCTATCTCGTTAGTTTGTGATGTAATTGACATGGCATTATTTAACACATTTGCATATTGCAGTGAATTTAATGAAACATTATGCTTGATTAGCTTGTAATCCTGATGTGTGACTTTGGGTCAGGCAGAAGTCATTTGATTTAAGGCTCTAATAGACAGGCTTTGGATCAGTGTTGGATCTACACAATGCAGCAGGACGCATCACTGTGAATGGCAGTATACTCTATAAACACCTTCTCAATACTTTCTTTTCTTTGCACTAAATGGAATTATTGTATTGCAAAAGCTTTCTAAAAATGCATTTTTATCATTGAAAAATAATAATTTTGTAATGCTTTCTTGATTAAAGTCACACAAAACTTGTTATAAAACATTTTCCCCCTATATTTTTCTCAACTGGTTGCTAAATTGCTTGCTGTGGTACAATGAATCACAGAATTATCCCAACCCTCATCAAGATCCTATAAACCTTTTTTATTGTAAATGCCACCAGTCCTCTTATAGTCATCTAATTACCTGTATAATCATTATAAAAGGTTTAAACAATAAGTGCACTGCTGTCTTATCCAATACCAGCTAATATTACAATTACAACGTCTGTGTCTGTGCTGTAATAGGACATCAGTGTCTATGAGGATGTTTTTTAATTACTAATGATAAACACATCAGACCACGTGTCTTGTTTGAATAGGTCAGCTACACAAATCAGTTCCACTTGCACATAATGGGCCTCATTTATTAATCTTTAATAAAGCTGTGTGTAAAGGTTTGTGTAAGCCAAACCAAACTAAAAATGTCTGCCAGGTTTACAAAAGTTTTGGAAACTATGATTTTCTTTGTTCTCGCATGTGTATGTTGATCACCCATAAATTGCAAAGCACCTTTCCAACACATCTCATTTGCATTTAGTGACACCCACAAAACACCATAAAAGGTAAAGCACATAGAGGGCTGAAAAAACACAAAATGACTACTAAATGGTGAAAGAAAAAGCAGAGAGGCAGAAGTGGAAATTATTTTGACTTGCTTTTATGCCAGTAATAAATATTTAGCAGTGTAACAGCACCTGCAAAAGTCAAAATCTAGAGACAAATTACAAAAAAAGATGAAATAGGTGTGACTTAAGTAAGATGAAAAATTCCCATTTTTCAAAACAAAAGTGCCAATGTGCTGGAATGTTGCCAAGATGCTGTGGCAAATGGAACTGATTTATAAGTCAGCTTTCATCCTCTGAGCAATTATACTGTCTTTAAACATCCTTTCCTTCATAAGAGTGATGTGCTCTAAATCTTCTGTCAGCTGAGGCATTTGTTTATAACTTTTTTTTGTCATAATTGAATGATTAGATTTATTTGTCTTAATTCATGGGTTTGTGTTGGCTTGCCTTCTTTATTTTTTTATATTCTTTAATTAATGCCAATAATAGAAAAAGACTTGGTTTCACAAAAATTTCTTGATGGTATTCATAGTCCCTAACCTACGAACTAGCATGAAGATGTATATGGATGTCTAGAAAGCACTTCTGTAACTTGCTCTGGATAAGGGTGTCTGCTAAATGCTGTAAATGTGAATAAACTTGACAGTGTAATACGCATATAAAAGTGCATGGAAAATCCATGCAAAAAAATGTATGATTTAAAGTTGATCAATTAAGGTTTACCTTAGTTAATCTTCTTATGCGTAAATGAGTGTAAATGCTCTTGTGAACGATTTATGAATAAATCTGTTTGTATCCAGCTTGATAAATAAGACCTCATGTTTGAAACAGGGTTGGTATATTAATGCTCAGTTGTGTTGCAGTCACAAAGCAGGGAGGGTACATCTGAAGGAGGGACTCAGGTGATGGCATGTAGCTTGATATACTTTCTGACTGATATAATTTACTTTCATACCACTCCGGTAAACCAGCATAATGACAGAAAACAGGCAACATGTTTCATGACCTGCATTTGCATACTGGAAAATGATAGGCTGTTTAATTTTATGATGCAGTAACACTTGCCTGCCACATGTCCAGGTCTAACTCAGATTTTACATTTCTTATGTTTAATGAATGAATGCATAATTCACTTTAGAGGCAATGTTTGCTCTGACCTGTGGGCACTTCCAAATGAACTCCCAAACACATTTTTGTAAAGTTTAGGATTTTGGTAAAGATTTTTTGATCTCTTGAGGAATGACTTTTTAAATATTTGTACTATAAAAATCCTTAACCGGTAGTGGAGTATAGAGCCTGCTGGGAAAGTGATCTGTCAGGTACAGTAAACCCTGAATACTAGTGTTTAGTGAGGAGGATAAGTTTTATAGGATCAATAAACACGACACACGCGCTAGAGATGGAATTATGTTGGCTCTAAAAAGGTGTGAAATGGACATTTTCAAATGTACTTGAAGCTATAATGGCTCTGTGTACCACCAGTTGTAGTCAGACAATAGGAATTATGAACAGCAGATTAATCCTTTGTTTGTTGCAAATAAGATAATTTTGTTTTAATTGACCAGTGAGAGTGAGGAAGCACCAATTAACTTGCTGGATGTAATACGCACAGAAATAGACCACCATGAATAAAAAAACTAACTATAACTATTCTGTGAGTCTGTGGACACTGGCATGGCTGTGTGTGTGTGTGTGTGTGTGTGTGTGTGTGTGTGTGTGTGTGGATCAGAGAGAGAGGGAAACTGCAGTCATTCACCCTGTTTGCATGGCTGATAAATATTATACAGTATTCACTGTGTATATATACACAGTGAACTGGGAATACTTACATCATCCTTCATCTTCCACACATATGTTGAATTGATTGCTGTTACTGACAAAAATCATTCTTAATTTGATCATTACTTTGCGACCTTGCTCTATTACCATTTGATCTTGATGCATTGATGCTGACATCTATGCTAAATTACTGCCGTGTTTCTTTCTCATCATAAGTGTCCATTGAGTTATGATGCCATGCGGTGCACTGATGCTGTAGGCGACATGTGATTTGACCAGCTACTTCATCAACATTATACTTTTCCTCATGGAAGATGATTGTTGCTACTTAATGGCCAGAGCCCCAGACCCCACACTGAGAAGCTTGGAGATGTGAGGAAGTTCAGGGCATGCAATCACATGGATCCCAGTAGATCTTTGGAAAACTGTGGACATACAGTGATCCTTCTTCATACATTTGGTGTCACCCTGTGGAAGACACCATACACTGCAGCCTGATTTCAATCATCAATCCTCTATAGTAGATGGATGTGAAATCCCTTACAGACCTGCTTTCCTTTGCCATTAACAATGCCTCTCATGCATTAATTATTTCAGTAATGATTTACATTAAAGTTCCATTAACTAACATTATTTACTGCAATAGTTAACATTAATAATTAATAAACTTAAACATTAATAAATCATAAGAAATGTATTATTTGATGTTTGTTTAAATGTTAATGGCACACACCTGCCCTGAATAATGTTTATTCAGACCATCACCACAAATCCATGTAAATTAGCAAAAATGAAATTACAGCATTTAAATGTTGATAATGTTGAAAACGTGCTTTCAGCCTCAGTTCTGCATTCTGCCACTT
This sequence comes from Pangasianodon hypophthalmus, assembly GCF_027358585.1. Classification (NCBI taxonomy): domain Eukaryota; kingdom Metazoa; phylum Chordata; class Actinopteri; order Siluriformes; family Pangasiidae; genus Pangasianodon; species Pangasianodon hypophthalmus. The sequence goes on from NC_069719.1 coordinate 17,412,174, forward strand.
ACCAAGTGAAAACGTGTTCATTAAGGTGTTTCATACTGGTCATTGCAAGCTTCATTTTACTCATTTCTGGAATGGACAACTGTCTATGAAGGTGCTAATAATTGGATAATTATGTTTATTATTTTAAACACATCAATTAATATAGGTTTTAATGACTTTAATGAACATTGACTTTAATGTTACTTCTGGTGAATTAGTGACCGTTTGTTCATGTTAACTAATGCATTAAATAATGTCAGTTAAGGGAACGTTAACGTAAAGCTTGACCATTCACACCCGGTCTACCTCCAGTTCCCTGCTGGCATTGTGAAAGCTAATGAATTTAGAGAATGCTTTTGATGGCTCGGTTTGAGTTGAGTGCTATCTTTTGAGAGGAGCACTGCCAATGACCCCACTGCTTTTGCATGCTCTTATCAGAAAGAAGTGAAGCAGAGCTAGTCTTATCTGTGTGTTTATACACACACACTAACTCTCTGGCTAGTTTCTTGGTGCAGATGTGAGAGACGAGACATGCCAAGCTGACCATAAGCCTCGCTCAGGCTTCAGTCTGAAGACGGCAGTGCTGCATACATACTGGGCGTGAGTTTCTCACACATGGTAAGTCCTTTCTATAATATGTCCTGCTGCTATGATGCAAGGTATATTTGTTTAGATTTAATGAACAGATTAGACTTAATAAAACCTGTGGTATCAGTAATTGCTTCCTGTTAGAGGTAATAGACCTTCAGGTCCCACCTTTTTTATTTCGTGTACATTTGGTACCTGCTCTGTTTGTAAATGAGGGTGGATTACAGCATGAGGAAAGGTATAAGCTATTGAGGAACTTTATATATTTGCCTGGCAAATACTGTGTCCCTCTCTATGACCAGTTGGCGTGGGTGTTATTATTCCATCTATGTCCTTTTGTTTGCACACTAAAGGCAAAAAATACTATTATCTTTCAGTAGGATTATTTGCTTTTCCACTGCTGGCTGAGACTCAATCCATCATTCTGCCTACTATACAGTAGAAATTACACTGATAATGTGAATTAATACTGCGTTGTTTGTATAATACAGACTAAAGTTAATGTTATCTGCTTTCATGCTACACTAAACCTTTAGTGTATTTATCCGATTGTTTATCCTGCATCACACACTTGGAAGTGTATTTAATTACGTATTGTAGTGTTTGAATGTTACTACTGTTTATACAATTTATAGCAGTAGTACTTCCAGTATGAGTGGAGAAAGCTTGGGGACGTGTGTGTTGGTCACTCTGTTGGGGCTGATGTTACTGGAGTCAGCTCATGGTCAGCATATAGCAGAGGAACCGTGCTCAGTCCAAATCCTTGTTCCGGGACTTAAAGGTACACCACACTACACAGCAACACACTGCTAAACACTAAACATGACCAGTAGCATGACAAAAGTTTTCAGTTTATGCTTAAGGCTAAATTCTACCATTATGCTTTTATATATTTCTACAGGGGTATCGTCCATGTATAATGTCAGTAGCTTTGGGAAAAAGTGTCAGCTAAATGTAAATGATTCTAATGTAAATGGCTGGTGCAGTGGGGAAGAGGGGTGTTGGGTTAATGCTCAGATTTCGTTAATGCAGTATAATGTTAAGAAACGTGGGTGATGAACAAGTATAATGTTTTTTTTTTTTTTCAAAGTGAAGCATGTGTGTTTTACAGGGGAAGTAGGAGAGAAGGGGGAGAAAGGGGCGCCTGGGAGACCTGGCAGAGTGGGGCCACCTGGAGAGACAGGTACTGTATGATTTACTGTTAGTGAAAATGTAAAATGTATGCAAATCATTGAATTACATTGCAAATAAGACTGAAGGTTTAGTTAGAGAGAGAACTTAAGATCACAGGAAACTAAATGCAATTCGACCGATGGACCATGTGACCACTAGCTTCTGCTGGCTTTCTTGACATTTAGGGAGTGCAGCAGAACTGCAGAATGTACAATGAGTTCAAAGGTCATTTTACTGCAAAGGCTAGAATGCAGTAATGATGACAAGTGTTTACCACAGCCTTTAATGAAGATTAAGTGATTATTCAGTGAAAAATGGGGGAAGAGGTATTCATAACCGTGAATCTAACATAGCATTTCAGGCACCATTAATCTTATCAGAAGTTTTATGCTTGCGTTTTGATGAGGCTTTATTTATCTTTTAGGCGCTCCTGGACTTAAAGGACAAAAGGGTATCATGGGACGTTATGGAAAAATGGGTCCTCCTGGATTAAAAGGTGGAGTAGGCTAGCAAATTCAGATAGTGATTAGTTTTTTGAAAGTTAGTTACCTTTGAAAGTCTTAACAAATGCTTACAACCTGTTTATAGGTTTAAAAGGTGATATGGGAGAACCAGGTCCCAAAGGCGAAAATGGAGACCCAGGTAAAAAAAAAAATCAGACAGGGAATTAAATCTAATTTAATTCTATAATGTTTAGACATTGCATGTTTGGCTAAATTTGTGATGTGACATCTGGTTTGTTGTACCAGGGCTCCCCTGTGAGTGTGCGCCCTTGCGAAAGATGATTGGTGAAATGGATAATCATGTGGCACAGTTAACAAGTGAACTGAAGTTTATTAAAAATGGTATGTCCTTGCAATGAACCCCAGAACAAAGTTTAAATCCATAGTCCTTTCTCTGATATTATACAGAGTGCACCAGTAAAACCCCTATGTTAGTGCTTTGTCTGCTTTAATACAAGCCTACGTAAATGCACTGCTGCCACTCAAGAAAAAAAAAAAATCCCAGAAACATCTCGGTGTTACAGGAAAAGCATTTTGTTGCTTTTAGAAACCATCTTGTTATTATGAGAAAAGCATGAAGTAAAATCTGACTAATACTGTTATACTAATATCAGCTGGTAACCATTTAGGCCAGGTTGTAAAAAAACAGGACCAATTATTTATTTATTTTTTTACCCTTATCTCATAATAAGATGTTTTTCTTGCAATAAAAAGATATTTTTCTAATAGTAACATGATGCATATCTTATGAAAAAGAGATGTTTTCTTGAATTAATGAGATGCTGATTTTTTTTTTCTTGAATGGCAGCAATTCACTTCCGTAGAATGTCTTCATTTACAAATATTTTGTCAGTTACATAAATGACCCAATACCAACAATATTCAAATCTCAGTTTACCGACTGACATAAGAAACCAGTCACTGTTTTGTCTTTCTTTGTACAGTGTATTTCTGTATATACAGGGTGTTGTAGTGTGATTACAGAAATACCAGTGCTCACTTTTCAGCACTGCCCTCCCCTGCAGCTGTTGCTGGCATTAAAGAGACAGACAGTAAGGTGTACCTGCTGGTGAAGGAGGAGAAGCGTTACCGAGATGCTGAGCTCTACTGCCAAGGCAGGGGTGGACACCTGGCCATGCCCAAAGAGGCCAGTGCAAACAGGGCCATTGCTGGCTACATAACAGAAGCTGGCCTTACCAGAGTGTACATCGGCATTAATGACCTGGAGCGTGAGGGACATTTTGTGTATGTGGAGCGCTCACCTATGAGCACCTTTAGCAAGTGGCGGGAAGGAGAGCCCAATAACGCCTATGAAGATGAGGATTGTGTGGAGCTCGTGTCCTCGGGGGAGTGGGTTGACGTGGCCTGCTCTTTAACCATGTACTTTGTGTGTGAGTTTGACAAAATCCAGATTTGAGTAACTCCACTCCGAAAAGGGGAATAAGGAATGATTATAGTAGTTGGTTTTGCAGTGTTGTTGTGCAAGAGTGTGATTATTCTGAGATGCCAAAAGAGACTCATTCTGGTATGTCCATGCTTCAAGTACAGTGAAGAGAATTACAATTGTAAAGAATATATTTCTAATATTTCTCATTTGCTATGAACTTTATAGATTGCCCTTTATCATGTACTATTTTGCATTTGTATATACTATATAAAACCATAAATAAAGCTATATCAGATATTACAATTTATGTTGCTTTAGGGTGAATAAATTACTGGGAAATGACTTGCAAAAGTACTTTACTGTGCTGCCCTCTAGCGGCCATCTGCGAGTACTGAATGTGTCCACATCATACAGTCACTGGTCCACACCGAGAGAAAAAAGATTCAACACCTACAGTGTTATTTGTAAAACAGTGGATTAAAAAGGAGATGCCACATTTTGCACAGATACTGTGATTTATGAAGTCACGTCATTTTATGCTTATGAAACATATCACACTAAATATCTTGTTGGCAAAAAATAAATTATTAGAGCAAGATGATTAAAGAGTGAATTTGTAATACGTTTCACTTTGTATGTATTACAGCTTATTACGAAAACAAACAAACAAACAAACAAACCAACCATATACAGTGGGGTCCAAAATGACCTCTGAGACACTGAAAATCAGGAATTCTTTTTTCATTTAAAATTTGAAAAAAAAACCCAAAGCTTTAGATTTTTGAATTATTTAAAACAAAAAAAAGTCATTTTTAATATCTTGAATATTTAATATTCAAGATTATGCACTATTTCTAGGTCCCTATTTTAAATGTATGCAAAACAAACAAACAAACATGCTGTCAGGTGGATTGACCCTAGGTGTGAAGGAGTGTGTGAATGTGTGTGTGCATGGTGCCCTGTGATGGACTGGTGTCCCGACTAGGCCTCACACCCAGTGCTCTGGACTCTCCGTGACACTGACCAGCATAAAGCGGTTACTGAAGATGAATGAATGTGCAAACAGCTTCATATATGCAATAAAATGAAGGCCATTTTATTCTTTGAGACAAATGTCAAAAACATTTGATTGATAACTGAAGCCTTTTATAAGGCATTTTAACTGATACCTTGTAGGTTTCTATCTATATTTATATAGTAGTTTAATGACAACTCATTAGGCCTTGGCACTCTCACTGCTATGGCCCAGGTTCGATTCCCAGCCAGGGAACCAACCCCACAAGACAGTGCACTCCCAGTTCCAGTACTAAGCCCAGATAAAATTGGGGAGGGTTGTGTCAGGAAGGCTATCCGGCGTAAAAACTGTGCCAAATCAAATATACAGAACAATGAAGAAGCCGGAAGAAGAACAACATTGACCACTTAGATGTGTGTCTGTTTCTTTTGTTTTCAAGTTGAACTGATAATAACTCATCACAGACAATGCTGTCAGACATCACTGTTTAATATTTTCGCTATGAAAACTAGAGTACTTGTAGATAAAGCCTTCAGTGATGGTACACCTAGAATGGTCTTGGTTGTATAGCAGTGGCCTATGAAGTCAGAGCTGCAGATTATTTCGTTTTCAGGAGACACATTATAAACAACAAATTCTTTGGAATCTGAAGGCAGCTGCTGTGTAGTAGTCCGGCAGGGTCAAAATTCAACATGGTTTGATGAGTTCCCTCCTCAAAAGCACCAGGTACAACTCACCGATTAATTACCTGGGGTTGGTAGGAGTGTTGGAGCAAGAAAATCATCAGACTGTGCCAAAACCCAGTCCTCCCAGACAGAAATTGATGATCCCTGCTCTATTTCATCAGGGCATGAAGATAAGGATATTCTGTGTAGCATGGCACAAACCTGCTGAACAGATGAGTTACATTAGGTTGAGTTCCAACATGTATCAGCTATTAAAGATATCTGACAATTAGCACTCATGTGAGGTGTCAAAGCAACATGAGTCCAAAGAAACCAAATAGTGAATGCCTGAATTGCAGATGCATCAATCACAAAATGTGGAAAATGTTTTAAGGAGGGGGGCACAGTGGCTTAGTGGCTAGCACTGTTGCCTCACACCTCTGGGGTTGGGGGTTTGAATCCCACCTCTGCCCTGTGTGAGTGGAGCTTGTATGTTCTCCCTGTGCTTTGGGGGTTTCCTCCCCCAGGCCAAAGACACATGTTGTAGGCTGATTGGCATTTCCATTTTGTGTGAGTGGGTGTGCAATTGTGCCCTGCAATGGGCTGGCCCTGTGTCTTGTGGATAGGCTCCAGGCTCCTCTGTAAGCCTGTGTAGGATAAGCAGTACAGAGAATGGATGTGAATGTAAAGAATGTAAAGTCTCAATAGTTATAGCATCATGTGAAACATGGACAAACAGCAGCAACAAATAGGAACAGTTGCAAAATCTCCAAAAAGTACAGAGTGCCTCTATGCATCATGAGCTTCACAAAGCTGGAATTCATGTCAAGGCTGCCATTGTAAACCTTTTCTATTAAAAACCAAGACACGTAACTTGGTATAAAGTGTCCAAAATTTGGACCCAAGCAATGAAAAAAGTACTATGGACTGAAAAGTCAACTATCATCATACGTATTTCCTACATCTGGAAGACTTTATTTTCAAAGAAAGCCAAAAGATGCATTCAACCCATAATGTCTACTGTCAGCCAGTTACCAGTTAAATATGGTGGGGGAGCTATAATAATTTGGGTAACCATCTCATGGATGTCAGTACGTCATGTGATTACTTTGCATGAGAGAATAACAACCAAAAAATATCAGGTTATTTTACAGGACCAGGTGAACCTTATAGTGCAAACATTCTTTACTAATGATGTTCCTGTATTCCATTATTATAACGTTCCCTTACTTACTGCTAAAATTATTCAAGAGTGGTTTGATAAACACTAGAATCAAATCAAATGCCTTCCATTGCCTCCCCAATCACCAGACTTTAAACATCATTTATCCTTTAGGGGAAGTTCTAGAGCTCAGACTGCAAAGCAGATATTGACTTAGTTCATCCCTCAAAGATGACATGCTCCAGTATCCCGGCAGAAAAAAAAAAACCTGTTCAAGACATATATGACAGCATTCCAAGAAGGATTAAAGCTGTTCTGGAGGGAAAGGCTGGCCTGATATTAATATATTGTTTTGTGTTTATTATGTTATTTTGTCTACCATCTGCAGTTGTATCTTGTAATTTATTATGCTATTCTACAATGTGCAAGTACTCTTAGGCTTCCATTAAGTATATATTTAAATAATAACATGACCTAGAAACTCCTATGTTTATGGCACAGTTAATTATGCATTTCATTAACTGGGAGTTAGCTCGAAATTAATTACACATGCTTAAATTCTGCGTACCTTCAGTGTGAAACCTTACATCACTTGATTATCAGAATGGTTGTTTCCAATTTGAAAACAGAATTACAGTACATTTTTATTTAACTTTTATTAAAAAGCTTTTTATGTTGTTTAAAAATGTATAGAAATAAGAATATTATATTAGCAGGTACTGCGAGGTCGCAATTGTTTGCACACATTTTTTTATGCTTGGCTGATTTTCAGTGTAACAGCTGAAGTCTGCTAACTGCGTATGTCTAATTTACGCTGTTCAACCCTGAAGTGGTTACCGAAAAGGACACCCTTGCAGGACGCTGCGCTCTCCTTCTTTCCTATTTTTAAATGCCAAGACAATATGAATTTATCATTTTTATTTCATGAAAATCAGTTCCTGAGTATGTGTGAACCAGTGCCTAACATAAACTTTTAACAGTTATGTGAGCACAGTAACTCTGGTTATTGAAGCCGTCTTTGGAGCAGTGCCAAGAGAGGGACATAAAGTTGCATGTTTGGACCAATTGGTACTTAGGCAGAGACACATCACAGCTGGTGAGCAGCAAAAAAAGCTAGACTGTGTTAATGTCAAAAACTAAGTTAACGTGACAGTTAAATGGCTTATGCTCAAATAACTCTACTAGTGTCTATATAAGTGCACTAATAGTGTATTTATCAATAGCCTGACTTTTGGGGTTAAGCAATGCATTATATCACAATGTCTCATTGATGGCATAATAAGAATGATGCAGGGCAAACTACTACTACTACTACTACTACTAATAATAATGCAACACACACACACACACACACACACACACACACACACACACACACACACACACACACACTTAAAGGCAGATAGTTAGCTCTATTTGTGATTTAATTTTTTTCAATTCAGTAATGATTGACTGGGTTCATCCTGTGTTTAATGTTTCTTCTGAATACCAAACATGCTAAACAGAAAAGTAGTAACCATTTCATTTAAATGAAAATACTTCTCTTCCAAATGCATTTTGAAGAAAAAGGGATGATGGAGTAAATAATCCACCTTGTTCACATGCATTATACCTGTGAATGTATGCCACATGAGCCTTCTCAATCACTGTTGATGATATGTCAGTGACCTGGGCTGAAAAATCTCCCTCTGAGTAATCAAGACATGACTGACATGACTGTCACTGATCGGCTGCATGAATCTAGACTCTGGCCTTCAAAGAAATCAGCCTCAGCCTTGCTTCTTCATACCACTAGTGATGTTGTGCTTGGTTCCACAAAAGTCCAAAATAATCCTACATTAACAAATTTGTTAATAGCAAATATTCTACTGTGGCTACCAAAAATGAAATGTTATGCTGACGTCTTTTTATGTTTGAAAGACAAGCGGGCTTAGTCCTGCTAGCTCAGTTATACCAGCTGCCCCTGGGTATAACCTCAAGTAAAGCTTGTTCTAAGTAAAATCAACAATGTTACATGTTCAAATATTTCATATTAACTTTAGCTCCTTTAAAATCAGTTACCCATCAAAAAACACTGAACGGCTAAATCCAGGAGTTCAGAACTTCTCTCTTTTTCTTTTTAATAGCTGGCATATACAGCAAAGACAGCACAAAGAAAGAAAAATAAACTTATAAAGATATTACAAAATGGTGCAGGGGGCACAATAACACTCTGCTAAACTTGAAAAGTAACTTGAAAACAAAAAAAAGGTATTACTGTATTATTGGTAACTTTCTGTGTTCTTTTAAAATTGCATCAGCTTATTAGAGGAAATGCATAGTATATGATTTCCAAAGGAAAACTCATAGCTGTAGAGTTTCAGGGTGTTTCAGGGAAACCCTGGTGCATTATGATTTTTGTGCAAGTGTTGTAAACATAACTAACAGATTTCAGAGGCAGATAGCCATAACAGTGTTGCAATATGATTTGGTCTGTCAGAGCACCATTATACAAAGATTCATAGCATGCATTCATAAATGACTCGCTTTCTCAGATCAATACACTCCTGTAAATGAATTACAGTGCTGCGTGTGACCACCGCAGAGCTCAGCTGAGTTCATGCCTATAAGAGTAGCACTGAAGAAAGAAAAGAAAGTCTATTGACAACGCTGTGTAGCCTCAAGTCGAATAATTGTCATCTGTTTATAATAGTGCACATAATGAAAGTGGTCTGTAATGTTGTTTATCGTCTGTTTATCACATAATGAAATGTGGTTTGCAGTGGTGTTTATCACCTGTTGTTCTCTTATGAGGAGTTGTAAATGCAAATTAGTTTTCTAGGTGCCCTGAGTCTTTCATGCTTCAGAGTATTTTTATGATTTTTCCACCTGAATTTGCGTGGCCAGCATTAACTGAGCGTGGAATAATTTTCTCTGTAATTATGATTGATTCTGCATGAAGGTTCAGTCTTACTCTTGGTCACTTTTTATGTCTTTATGGCTGCGTCATGCCTGAACCACAAATACAAAGCCTGCCCATTAAAGCTTCAAAGTGGCAGAAATATGTCAAATCTCTAAATGAATGACAGCTCAATATGTCCAACGGACGCTCAGCAGGGAGCTGTTCATTTCGTCGCCATCACAGATTTGACCTGTGGTTCACAGCAAAATAATTGTGCTGGCACACTGGAGGAAACACATTAATGAGCCATGCACCATCAAGTGAGTTTTAATTTCAGTGTCTCCCTGTTGGAATATTTTAATGGCAAACCCTAAGGCAAAAGTGAGGCGTAGTTCTTATGGCAAATGAAAATCTCCAAGACAAAACATCATTTGCTGTTTCCATTCTTGCACGCACATAATTATTCACAGGGTACTACCTATCAAGGGATGTTGTGCTTATCAGTTAGTGTGAAGTTTATCACATTTATCAAGTTTAGCACATTTTAGTCATGTTTATAATTTCTAAACTGACTGAACACGGAATGTGATCGTATTGTGTAGTCTGTTTAGCAGTGGAGATATCTTAGTTCATCCAGCTCAGATACTCCCAAAATACACACTTACCAGCTCGGTAAATGTACTCAGTGTTGTGAAAGAGAAAGTTCAGCTTCATGCTGGAGCTGTACACAGGTAGGATATATGCAGTTTATTATCACCTGCTATCTTCCAGCACTGGAAAATCTCTTGCAGGTTGTGCACGCTGGATAGGATGCTGTACCATGGAGCACCAGAGCTTGAGGACAACCAGTAGAACAACAGCACTGTAGGAGCTGAGAGATTCCTCTGTCTGTCTTATTTTCCAAATAAAGATGTAATCATAGACCTTACCAATGCGTAAGAGATGTCTATTAATATAGATATGCTTATTTATATGTTAGAAGATACATATGTTTCCATTTCCATTAAGCCAAGGTTTCTCAATCCTTTTCCTGGAGTGCCAATTAACAAGCCAAACCTGATGAACTAGGGGAGTTCGAGGAGGGAAAATACTAAAATGTGCAGGACAGTGATATACCAGAACCTGGATTAAGATATGGCATTAAGACATATCTTCTAAACCTAACAACATATGGTAATCTTCCACTTCTTAGTCTTGCAACATGCTATATTACAGTGATTGACACCCTACATAAACAGATTAAGGTTAGTTTTGTAGAGATACAGTTTTCCTGTATGCTGCACTCTCATTTATTAAGGGGGTGGTGTTTGAAGAGGTTACTGGAAGCAGTGATCAATTCAATTCAATTTTATTTACATAGCACTTTAAACAATAGACATTGTCACAATGCAGCTTTATAGAAATACATATGTAGATCTAGATCCCTAAAGAGCAAGCAAGAGGTCAAAGTGGCAAAGAAAACCCCCCTGAGACGCCATAGGGTGTAAACCTTAAAAGGAACTAGACAAGTGGATGGAAACTCCAGTTTTAAGGAAAGATTTTTAGATAAAGCCTGCAACTTAGAAATTTTAGTTATCACGCTCAGATCATGCTTAGAAATGTGTACTCTCACCTTACTACAACCTATCCTACAATGCATCTAACTTCCTTTTACCCTTCTACTTGGAAGAAAAAGCCTCGTTGACAAGATTTCTGTTCTTTGTTGTTCATGTGTATGGAGCATCACTTACAGTAGATGAAAGACATATTACTCTCACAGAATCTCAATAACATCTCCAATCAGTCCAATCCCAGGCAGTAGGACTCGCAGACAGGGAGATTCCCTTCATCAATCACTGTCTCTAGGAGGCATTGAGTTCCTCTCAGCTCCATCTCGATCAGGCAATCCCAAAGCTCCAAGCGCGCTCCACTTGATCAAGTGCAACCAGCCTTTCGGGCTGAGCACTCTCGTCAAGGGAGCACACTGAAACCCTCCTTCACTCCCACACAATGAGGATAAATTGGTTTGTGATAGAATTGTGGGTGTAAGTATGCACTCGGCGCTTTAGGACAGTCCACACTAAGATAAGACCTCACAAATAGGAGTTGTAGAAATAGTGCTCCCTCAGCAGTATGTGGTTTGGGACTGCTTCATAGAACGGTGTGTGACATCTGTTTATTCTAAGCATGAAAAATGAAGGCATGTGTGTGCCATTTGATGCGATGGTGAGAAAGCTCTTGTGGTCGCTCCATAGGTGTTGCTCTCTAATAGACTTCTCATGCATCATCAACTTGATTGAGAAGAGGAAATAATTTGGAGAAAGTGGCAAATTATCTTTGGTAGAATGAAGATGGAAGAGCCATCAAAGTCTCATTAAACTGTCATTAAGCGCAATCGTTTAGCTGCAATATCTCTCTACATTTACCTGTATTCATTCAGAATAGAAAAGACCTATTCACAGTTTTATGAACTGTAATTTTGTCCTTTGGAATCTTCTGATCTTTTGTGCAATTTAAAACATATTCTCTTTACAAATGATTGGGTAGCATTGTCACCTCACAGCTCCAGGGTTCCTGGGTTGATCCTGAGCTTGGGCGACTGTCTGTGTGTTCTTCCTCATGTCCATGTAGGTTTCTTCTGTATTCTCTGGTTCCTTTCCCAAAACAAACACACAAACATGCTGTCAGGTGGATTGGCTATGCAGAATTGCCCTCAGGTGTGAACGAGTGTGTGAATGTGTGTGTATGGTGCCCTGAGATGGACATCCAGGGCATATTTATAGGAAAGGCTCCCTCATCACTCTTAAGGAGAAGCCTTCAATCTACTTGAGGGAAAAAAAGCTGCACATCTTTTCGTGGAATTGCCTATTCCCTGATTCATTCATACAATTACACTGCAAGTCCAAAAGTGACCCTTTTATATGAAGAAAGTGTCTATGAATGCATTCTCATGAACAGTAAGGTTTACACATTAGACACTCTGAAATGGACTCATATTAAGATGCTTAAGACATTAACATACTGTGATTCTGCATCCAAGTGTATTCCAGTGTCCAGTAAGACTTACAGCACCCTGTACATGTTGGCATTGGTCTGACAACCACCAGAGGGAGACAACGTCTCAGCTCTTGCTTCTCCTGTCTATCCCTACCAAATCACACCTTCCATGCATTACTCTCTTGCTCTAGCCTCTTACATCATCCAATGATGTCATGTTCTAGAGAGATATTTGAGTTGTTATCAACAGTGTGCCACCTAGCTGTAATATTACTAAAAGGATTTGCCTGCTTCTTAGTATCATGAATGCAGTGCTTTTGCAGCACTAATAGTGTGGCTGTATGAATATGTGGATTTAGAGCTTTGACACTAAATGCTGTGTAGTGTGCTGCGGCGATGACTGGGTGAAGGCAGCACTGGGGAAGTAGACGAAAGCAGCAGCGTGGTGTCTGCGTTTTCCCATTGCCATTAGAAATGTTGAATGATTGAAAGTTATAGTGAAAGTTGAATTAGAGAGTAGAGAAATAGAATAGAAAGTACAGTGGAATCACATAAACCAGAGCTTCCTCTGCCACACACTCATAGCTTCAGCTCTCGTCATGTAAGCCAAGCCAAATGATCAGAACTGCAGAATTAAGCTATAGCATTCTAGTGCAGACTTGTCAACGCAAGCCTCCTGTGTTTGGGAAGCAGCCTGGGTTTGGGTGGGTTGGTGCTGATGCCCGTCTGGCTGCCTCCTGCCAGGCTGATGTGGTTAAGCAGAAGGAATGGCTCAGTGATACAGCAGGAGCTTCCTGCATGTAAGGATCTCAGAGCTGCTGTCACCTGCATTACCCACACTAATCCTGATCCTGACTGTTGAATACAGAGAGATGCAGAATACAGTATTGTAATACTGCAGGGATTTCTGACATTAAAGCCCTGACAATGAATTTTTTAAGGATTTGGGTATAAAACCTGTTTTCTTACAATTCACAAATATAGTTTGGTTACAAGAACCAATTATAAATACCTTAAAGTTCCATGGTCTAGGATTTCAGGGCTTCTGTGGGTCCATGTGGGTTTACTTCATACCAGTAGGTGGATTATCTACCCTGAATAGCCTTTAGGTGTGTGTGTGGATGTATATATATACATGGCTGCTCTATGTATGTGTGTGTGTGTGTATGTGTTGGCATATTTGTATTTCTTGCTGGGAACCAAATTCCCCATAAAGACATGAATTTCTGACAGTTTTGGCCTTGTGCAGACATTTGGCTGGTCCCCACATGCAAAGCCTTTTGGAAAACTGTTTTTTTTTTTTTTTTTTTTTTTTTTTTTAAAGCAAAAACTATGGATTTTATTTTTTTTTAAAAAGAAGGTCCTCACACAAGGTGTGTGTGTGTTTGTGTGTATTCAAGGGTGTATTCCTATTCTGTGCCCACGACCCTGACAAAGACAAAGCAGTTATGAAATATGAATGAAATTTACAAACTGTTTAATTTTTGGTGCTAAATAACAGTGTGTGGTTGTGTTTAAATAGTGAGGGAGTGGGAAAACACCATTAACTTTTTCTGTTAACAGAAATCCCTTTATGATTGCCTAACTATGGCCTAGTTGGCATACAATGTATAAACTCTGTTGCATCATCCAGGCTGCCAGGAGTGGCTCTGCTGCTGAAGCAGAATGGTTGATGCTCTGTCAGTCTGAGCCTCTCAGTGATTAGACAGTTTTGACAGGAATACACGTGTAGCCTACAGGGCTCAGACCATATTTATAACTTCAGACCATAACTTCATACTCTAAATTCATCTTATCCAATTTAAGATAGTGTTCCTTTCAAATAAGTACTTAATTTATAAATAAGTGATTGCTAAATTGATAAATAAAAATAACTGATATCACTCTGTATATCACTTTGCATTGTTAACATGTGTGTTTGAAGATTTTCCAGTCTACAGCAGCAAGAAGCAGCTTAAAAGCAATTGCTATTGCCTTGTATTTTTCTTCTTATTTGTTGTGTCAGGAAGTGTTAGATGAACTTTTGCTGAACTTAGATAAGCCCGATATTTCTGTTGAATTATCTGTTGGACTGTTGTTTTATTTCTTTCTTGCCCACCAGTGGAGAGGGAACCAAATATTCAGCTATTCCCCAGACCCTGTGTTAGTGGGTTTGCAAACTCTACAGCCTGGAGTGCATTCTAGTGGAAGCCGAAGATCAGTGAAGTGCCCCTGAGTAGCCTCTCTATGGAGTCAGCTAACAGCAGCCGAGCTGCAGAAAAAAAAAATACATTAAGTCTTGTCTTCCCCTCACTCGGGACAAAAACAGCTCACCTTGCTACCTATGGTGGATATGCACTGCCAGCTGGAGGGAAATTGCCTTTTGTGGGAGCATTAATGCAGACATGCATCCTGCTGTCAAAGCATCATTCTCCCAATAACTCCTCTCCCTACTGAGCTCTCTCTTGCTTTCTCCACTCAAGTCCCCTAGTCTTTTCATTTTCATTAATAACCTTCCACTGTCTGCCTAAGAATAAGTTATTCCCTGTAACCGCCTCCCCTTTTAAGCCTGTTTTGACTCCCATTGTTTGATCTGGTATGATAAATAAGACGACTAGACGAATGCAGTTAGAAATTCATGGCTGCTCTTTTTCATTAATAAATGATCAGTTTGCTGAACCCTCTGGTGATTGATAGCTTGTGCACAGGATGTATTGAAATCAGACAAATTCAATACCACATCAGTCACTGGGGAGCCACAAAGAATTTCAACATGTGAAATATTGAGGTCAATAGAAAATATAAAGAAAGAGATAAGAGGGATAACCAGTTGGATTTCCAAAAACATTTTTTTTTGGATTAGAAAACAAACAGCAGCTTAGTAACTCACAGTGTGATTTAAAAGTTGTCGACTTTGGTTGATGCCTGCTCCTTTTTCAGTGTTGTACTTTGCTAATCGACCTGATGTCAATGTAGACATCCACTTTAATTCCAGACTAGACAAAGCCAAACAGCAGACATGTGGTTAGAAAATCCCAACCCTTTTTACTGCACAGTGTGAGTGTTATAATTCTGATTTTTTTGCTCTTTTGCAAGAATCTCTTCCCTTGCTACTAACTGATAAAATGGAGATAAAAACTAGGGCTTTTGTTTGACACAGGGTAAATTTTGGAGAAGGTTCTCTGTGTTTCAGCCTATGCAAGTGTGTGTGTGTGAGAGATAGAGAGAGAGAGAGAGAGAGAGAGAAATGTTCTTATGTGTGTAAGGTGCACATGGTGGAGATTACAGGAAATCTACTGCCAGTTCTCTATAGATTACTTATGTTAAGGGATATTGATTCCATTCTTTGATAGAACACTGCCTGTCAAGATAAAATATAAAATTGTGCTAAACTCAAAAATCATTTACATAGCACTTAGCATAAAGGGAAATTTAACAAGTGCCTTATTATAAATAGTAATTAAAGTTGATTAAAATATAAGAGAAAACACATTCAGTCATCTTCAACTGCTTTAACCTCATCACGTTCATGGAGAATCCAGAGTCTATCTCGGTAACACTGGGTGCCAGGAGGGGATACACTATGCACACAGATTCACACACTCATTCACACCTAGGGGCAATTTAGACTACTGGCATGTTTTTTGAGAAGTGGGAACACTCCAGGAAAATTGAGAAGAAACCAGAAACTGAGCTCAGGATTGAACTGTGAATCCTGGAGATGTCAGGCGGCAATGCTACCATACAGAGAAAATCGACTAAAAAAGAAGGAACATAGAAAAGGAAAAAAGATAGGACAAAGATGCGGATTAAAATACAAATAAAATGAAATAATTGATTCATTCATCTTCAGTAACTACTTTATGTTGGTCAGGTCATTTTGGTGAATCCGGAACCTATTCTGGAATTCACACACTCATTCAGACCTAGGGGCAATTTAGAGTTGCCAATCCACCTACCAGCATGTTTTCTGGAGGGGGAAGGAAACCACAGAACCTGGAGGAAGCCTACATAGACAAGGAGAGAACAGGAAAAACTCAACATACACACACACAGTAATCTCAGGATTAAACCTCAGGATTAAAATGCAAATTAAAATACAATGAGAAAAATTAACTAAAACACAACATTGAACAAAAAATATGAGAAAATATGTTATCGAAGGACAATATTTTTTTATAAATATCAAAATATCAAAAATTGATAAAGTATATAATTGCCTTCTATTGTATCTTCTTTTAATTCTTTGAAAGCAGTGTTATGAACAGGATAAAGAATGATTCTAGAAAAGATTTTTGGCCTTCGGAGACAAAAAGTCTAAACAAACTACTCTCTTTTCTGTGTCTTCATTCTAAAAACCTCTGTGCAGTTAAACAGGGAGCTGACTGACCGGCAAGCTTCCGGGATAAAACTTACTGTGTATACAGGCATAGAAATCAAATAATGTATATTGGAATCATTATAGAAATGGTAAAGGATGCTGAATTGAGCCTTGAGGGATGCCAAAGAATACTGCTCGCAAACATATATAAGATTAATCAGCACAAATGACACTATAAGATCAGGTGATTATGTGTAACACTTATTTCACTAGCCCTTTATATATGCATTTTGATAACATAACAGAACATATTCATCAAATATTTTTTCTAGCAATTTCTTTAAAGAAACTACCTTGCTGAAGTTTGATGTGTTTGACAGCACTAATGACATACAGAAAATTTCATGAGCATTTCTTTGCATCACCTCGCCCAAAGCCTATGAGGTCATTCAGTGTGTAATTGCAGCCGCTTCGAACCTGCCATCATTTCACGCATAAGAGCGGAGCCAGCAGTCCTGGTGATGGAGTTGAATTTCCCTCAACCACTCCGAGCTCACATTAGTGCCGGCAGGGATGTCTGCAGTAAGGCTTACAAAAGTGCTCCTTTCTGGACTCCAGCTCGTGCTCTGGACACATGATCATCCCATGTGGCAATGCATTCTCATAATGCCATCACTAATGGCACAAAGTGAAAGAAAAAAAGCAAAGCAAAGGCCTCTTGTTAAGTACAGCAGTTGCTGCAGAGGGGTAATAAAGTGTGCCATGTTTGTGAGTGCTGTTGACGTTCCCAATAGCAGGAAGAGTGCATCTCCTGGCAGCCTATCATTAGAAGAGATCGTCTTACATTTGAATGTCAGGAGCAGCGAAGAATGTAGTTTGCATTTCAGTAAAAAAATCAGCTATTGAATGTGAGGTGAATGCACTCTCAGAAATAAAGGTAACAAACTATACTTTTTCTTGAAGCTAGGCTGATACCATCAAGGGTGTGTGTTTTTTACCTTGAGCATGTAGGATGTTGTTTACATTGAAATAGCTTTTAGTTATATTATATATAATTATAATTCAAATTATCTACCTTAAAGTGTTCTTAAAGGTTTCTAGGTAAAATATACATTGTAAAGTTACAAAAGATGTCCCATTGATGGTACCACCCCAGCAAAAAGGAAAAGCACAGTTTGGTACCTTTTTTTTCCTGAGTATGCTTCTGTGAAGTTCATTTGATGCTGTAACAATAATGCTGAAAAACATTACCGACCTGGCCGTCTGTAGTTTACAGTAAGAGTTTAATTTACATTTTTAAACATTATTCATTTAGATTGTCATGATCTACATTTGAGTATAGCTATAGTTTTACAGTCCAACAAAAAGTTGAAGTTTGATTAAGTTGAGGTTATATACCACAATGAAAATAGTCATAATGCTCATACATGTGGTGAAGTCACATGTTAATATCTGATTAGATCACAATCACACAATTAATATAGATATAATAACGGTTAGGGTTAGGATCATGGAGGGCACGGCGGTGCAGCGGGTAGCATTGGCAACTCACAGCTCCTGTGTCCCCAGCTTAATCCTGAGCTCAGGTTATTGTCTGGGTGGGTTTCATTTTTTCCCCTGTGTCCACACACTGTGTGAATGAGTGTGTGAATGTGTATACAGGTATGCATGGTGCACTGCAATGGACTGGTGTCCCATCCAGTGTTCCTGGTCTAGGCTCCAGATTCACTGCTCCAATTGTTATGAAAAGGCGATTACTCGCCCCTGACCAGGAAGGTGAATGAATTAAAAATTAATTAATTAATAGTCCCACAGTATCACCAACATAGGTGTAGTGATCCAAAAAGTTTAAGCAGATACAAAAAAATCTTTGTATTTCTAAGGTGTTGCTATAGTATAAGCAGACCTGCCTGCATTTCTAAAGATATTTTGTGAATTCAGTGTCTTCTCTAGTGAAATTAAATCAATTCGATGCTATCTTCTTAAAACATTAATTCAGTCAATCATCTTATTGAACAGACATTTTTACTTACTGCTACAGATTCCTACCTTGTCCCATTTAATTTTGCAGAGACTGAAATCTTAGCCTTTCAAAAAATGTAACATGACACCTTGGACATTGACTTTCAAATGAACTTCACAGAGCATCATCAGGGAAGCAAATGTTTCAATAGCCACTATCCCTGTTTAGGTTCTACACAAATAATCAGTTTGACAGGGGCATTGATCACATTTACCTCTGCAGGAAAAAGAAGGTGAGATAGCATAGAATGAGAGAATCCACAGAGCCAAATGTAACTGTGATTAATTATCCTCCTCAGAGGACATCTTCTGAACCAAAGACAAAAGGAAGGAACTAGTCGGAGCACATGAGGTAGGAAAGGATTTCAACACAAAAGTGGATCTACCTATAGATCAGGTGAGGAGGGTAAACACTGCATATTTTTGATCTATGCAAAATATCCAAATTGAATGTTCTATTGATCATTCACATGTGTATTTTTCTAACAGTTGAAAGCCAAGGTGGCTGAATAAAAGCAATGGGAGGGTAATTATATTTTATTATTTTATAATTGAGAGATTGTAAGACACAAAGTCTTCCTCAGATATTCTTGTGTAAATGCCACTATTGAGATCATGCTAAAAAGTATAGATACCCTAAACAGCATCTCATACAGCTTGTTTAAGATAAACATGACATACCAAGTGGTCTAGCCAACTGTAGACTTGTAGGATCCTACTGAATTTCAAACTGATGTTTTGTCATTCAGAACTAAAATACAGCTTTAAAATACTGGTGAGAGAAATGTCTCTCTCTTGTCTGACAGACATCAGCAAACTGCTGCAGGTGAGCCAGGAAAAGATGCTCACCTCAGAGCCAAGTCCGGGTCAGAAGTAGAGCACAAGTTATGAAACTTGGTTACGTGTTCACTGTTGCATATAGTGCTAAATACATCTGTCTATAATCCTGCATATTCTGCTGTATAAATGTGATTCTGGGTTCTGCATCTATTCCGGTCTGGTAATTTTGTCCAGTATGTTTCAACAGAGTGAATCTCATAATATTAATAAACATACACAACAGTAAATATTACAGTGCTATGCAATTTCACACCACACTGAAATAGAGGGGAATATTGGGTCTTATTTAAACAATCAATAACATGCAGCATTCTGTTTAATGAAAACTATAATTCCAGACAAAGACAATTACACTACTGGGTATTGTTTTGGTTGGCCATTTTTGCTGTGGTGTGCATTTTCATAATAAAGATATTCGTATTGAAATAATTATTGACTGGGGACTATGGTTATTACCTTGTTAAAGGCCTCATCAATAGTCATATTCATTACTTATCACATTTAGTCACATACGCAGATGGCTGAATCAGAGGAGCTATAGATCTGCTGAATGGCAAGGGTATAATAGTGGCAATTCCCTTCACTCGTCAGCCAGCTAATTGGCAGGCTCATCATTGCGGCTCAAAACAATATTTGATTTAGTGGCAGATGGAGTTGGCCTTTAGATGGCTGCAATGGTCACACTCATTCAATCCACTAAAGACATGCAAGTACTAATCAAGTAGGGCGCACACATAGGGAGTGTGGAATAATAACCATTACATGTGTTTGCCTGACATTCTGCAATGCTTAATAAATATTCTCTTGTTGAAGGCGTGTATTCCCCATGCACACATATTGGCTGAACATTACTCTGTGCCTCTCTAACCGTGTTTATTATCCAGCATCATAATACATGACTATGGTATGTGAATAGATCTATGTATCAGCACTTTGACAGTAATATGTACATTGTGGCATTAGTGTGGAGTCTTTGTGAGTTATTGCTTGGCTGACATATTTGCTTATGGCGCTTTGTAGTACAGTGACATATAGCTCCAAATAAAGTTGCATGGCTAATATATCTGCTTATATCAATTATGTATGAACCTATTATTACAAAAATGCAGCCGCTAGAAAAATAGAGTTAGAACTCATATATACACTCAGCGGCGATTTTGTTACAAACACCTGTACACCTGCTCATTCTTTTAATTCAGCAGTGTAATGCATAAAATTAGGTTAAGAGCTTCAGTTAATATTCACATCAAACAAACACATCAAACAAAATTTTAATGGGGAAAAATGTGCTCCTGGGATTTTTAGTTCTGATTGGCAGTTCTGTGGGCAGAAATGCCTTGTTGATGACGGAGCTCATAGCAAAATGACCAGGTTTGTGCTGCCAGGAAGACTACTATAACTCAAATAACCACTCTTTACAACTGTGGTGAGCAGAAAAGCATCTTAGAATGAACAACTTGTTTGGTAAAGGCCTTCAATATTACTATTATATTAGTAAATATAACATTTCTCAAAATGTTTCTTAATCTGTTACACTATCTGCTAATGAAAGCTGGCCATGTTTATTCCTGCTAAATATATTTAGTGATATGAGACATAAGGCAGCTGAAATTACATTATGGTTGAAGCAAGATTGAATTATATTGCTTTTCACCTCCGTCTAATATGCTTTTTTTGTTTTTTTATTAATGACAAATTTCAATTATGTGATTGCAGTCTAGTCAGAACAGGCTATAAAGTAAAAAAGGTAATCTTCAGTTGCAACTGGATTAATATTATGTCCCTGAACCTTCTATAATGGATATACGATGTGTTCAGCTATAATTCAAGAATATTAAATGAACTTTTTCCATCTTGTGAGAGACGGAGTAATTGCAGTAATGATACTAGCTGATTTATCAGTCACCTAAACAGTTAATTAATTCTTAATTAATATTGTTAGATATGTCAATGGGTCCACTCATGTTTGATCAATCACCATCCTCCTCCATGGAGTTTTGTGATAAAAAAAAAATCAAATACATATTGATTACCCCATTGATCGTCTTTCTCTCTGCCAATACAATATCTGCTCATTTATCTTTTTTTTTTCTGACTACAGTTGCCCAGCTTAGGCTAGCTGTTTTACACGCAAGGTCAACTATAATCAACCCCAGGGATGGGTACTCCCACTCATCCCCCACCCAAAGTAGATACGGTTTCTACCATTCAATTACTGTTTATTAAGGAGAGGATAGCCATTAATCAGACTGAGATGCACAGATTTCCTCAATGGACCATTGAACCACTTAGGACAACATAGCCCATCTATCTATGCTTCATGTTTCACAGACACTTAAGCTATATGTTCTCCCTTGATAAGCTTTTTAGTTGTTTTTTTTCCCCCCTCAGCTCAAGTCTTTCCAATATTCATGATTTAAACACAGCAAAAATGTCTACAACAAAGAGCTCCTGATATGATGGTAGAGGAAAGACTCTCTTTTTTAAGGTGGCACAAAACAGATAAGAGTATTTGCAGTCTTTGCCACTTATTTATGAGAAAGGAAATTACAAATGTTAAGCATAAAAATGGAAACAATTAATTTACGCACCATAGTGTACTGATTCGTACTGTAGTTAAAACCTGCATGAAAAATATGTGTTCTTTCACATAAGCTGCTTTTAAGGTGGAACTTGACAAGTTCACTGAACATGCTGTATTGAAATGTAATTAGATTAAAAAAAAAAAGATTCTGTCCTCTAAGCTGTATGGAATATGGTCACAGATGTCAAAGATCTTCAAGGGCAGAGTCAAGCAGCTGAATAGGATAGAGCAATAAAGAGACCTTTAATACTCTCTGCATTACCTCTGCATGTCTTTTTGCATGTCTCCAGAACTTCATCTAATGGGTAAAATGTGAGAGAGCTTCTGTTCATTATAGATATCATCTAGTACCTTCTGAATCACTACGGTTTGTGTTAAATCCACCCAGATACATCCAGGCTACACATTAAACCTACTTTCTCTTGTGTCTGAAATGCGTAGTTATATTAACATATCTCCTGTTTGGTCTGACTATCCATTTCGTATAATGACACACCATTGAGAAATTGTGGATTGCTTCATTAAAGTGAATTTCCTAGCTCGGATCTCATTACTAATAGACCTGTTCCTCTGTATGATGGTGCAAACCACTGCTAAGCTATGTGCCTTGCATCTTGTATTAGCAATTTATTTCTAATAGGTTACAACTGTGTGGATAAAAGAAGGTTATTAGCTCTGCCCATGGCTATTGTCCATGCTGAATTCCACAGGGTAGCATAAGTGTGGCAGTTCTGCTCTCTCGGATGGACGTTGCCACTCATATAAGACTCATATAAGGCTCATAGCATGCTGCAATACCTTGCCTGATTTTTGTATTTCAGAACTGCCATTAGCCATATTTTCCTCATCCTCTCCCATATTTCAGCTCGATTGGATGGACTTTGGGGCTGTCACGCACCTGGAAGGGTTGAAGCATGCAATTTGTGGACTTAGCTCCTGGCTATTGAGAGCCCTGCTGTGATGGCGTATTTAACTTGGCATTGCTTTGTATCCTGGATAGTTTAATATTATTATGTAATAAATATTTTAAAAAAGTGTACATTAGCATGGCAGTCTGGTTTGTTAGACCAGTCAGTTTAGGGGGATATAGCATAAGCCATGTATTGAGGTCACCTTTATCTTTCATCTGTGTCGTACTCACTGCCTTGTTTTTGCTTTAATGTAAAGCTGTCAGAAAGAAAGAAATCTTGCATGAAAACAGTATGCTAGACTTCCTAGGACACTCAGAAGGCTTGCTGGAGAGATTTCCTCCATCCAGGTTTCCTAGGCGTTTTGACTGGGGCCAGGTCACGCAGATCATTTCGTGCATTATTATGGGATTTGTAGTGTGCATGTTTCTTCAAAAAATATTGACAGTGTGAACAGTGATCATCTTATGTGTTATGACTGCTAGACAGTGCAGATTGTAAAATATTGTGATTGATTTGAAATCCAAAAAAGCTTCAGAATTGCAACTGTGCATATCAAGTGTTATGGTGTTTCTGCTGTAATGTGATGCTTAATGATTTCTTCATCAAATGAACATATGATGAATTGCCCTTCTTGGCACTGGTGAAAGGGGGACAGTGCATGATTTATAGCTGTTAGGCTGTTATGTTTATGTTTATGACTCATCTGTGTAGTCTCTAAAATATTAATCTGTAAATTATGTGCTATTAATAAAAGGCTTTTTATATGAAGTCCATTGGTGAAACCAAGGCATTTAGACATTTGATTAGCACAACTTCTCTCCTGATTTTATTTAAACCTTTAATTTTCTTTGAGTAATTTATTGTCAGCCCCCAATAATCCATTAATAATTTTATACTACAGCAACATTTCATGTTTTAATCATTGCTCCATTAATCTTTATTCATTTCAGAGAAAAGCAAAATGAGCATTCACCTTGAAATTGTTGCCTCACAGCTCCAGGGTCCTGGGTTTGACACTGAACTTGGGGTACTGTGAGTTTTGCATGTTCTCCTCATATTCATATGGGTTTCCTCCGGGTTGTCTAGTTATCTCCCATTGTCCCAAAACACAGAGTCAGGCTAAATTGCCCATAGGTGTGAATGTGTGTGTGAATGTGTGTGGGCATGGTGCCCTGTGATGGACTGGCATCCCATATGGGGTGAGTTTTCCTGCCAAGTGCCCACTGTTAATGGGATTGACTCTGGATTCACCGCAAACCTGACCAGGATAAAATGGTTACTGAAGATGAATAAATGAATGTTTGTTAATAGACAAACTTCAGAAATGTATTAGAAAATCATGTAGTATACCATATGTAAAAGCTCAAATGATGCTTCTAGGATGATCCACAAATCCTCACAGCTAAAGACAAATTCTACATGACAATCATTCTTAGAGCACACACATTTGGGGAACTTCATTTTTAAACTCTACAAAATCTCCAAAATGCACGAACAATTATATTGATAAATAAATGAGAACACTATTTTAAAAACGTTCCCTAAAATTGTTTAAAAAAAAAAAAAAAAAAAAAAAAAAAAAAAGGAAAAAAAAACAGGAGTTGGAGGAACTGATTAAAGGGCTTTGGGGTTGCTCCCCAAGCTTCTGACATGGAGAAAATGATGTTCTAGAAACACTGCTTGGAGTGTTATCTGCCCTAACAGACTGATGAGACTGAACTGTCTGTATATGATCTCAGCTGCTGATCTCATTATGGGCCTTGTGAAGTTGTCACTGCCCAGTTACCGTACACATTAGCTTTGATCGCCACTTTGCTCTGTTCACAGCCAGTTTTGAATGTCTGAAGATGAAAGCCAAACGTGTGTGTGTGTGTGTCCACAGTTGTAGTGATGCCCCATTTTCTCTAGTCTCCATCAACAGCTTCCCAGGCTGGGATGAACATAATGTATAATTTATCACACAATGCGCATAGACTCCCCCCGCCTCCCCTTTATTTCTCCTACTTATAGACTTTATGATCAACCTTCACAATGTTTTCCTTTTGTTGCATATCACACACTCTTAAATTCATCAGAATGCATTTTCCATTACTCCACAGAAATTACTTCAGAAGCATAATGTGTCACTGTACACATAGAGGACACAGAAACCCTCCCACCCACTGTTTGAGGAAATGAAACAGTGTTATAAACCAAATAAAAATGTCTTTATATTGAATCCTGCTGTGGAGAGAATTTCCTCCATAAGGAATATATTGCATATGAATTGTTATGAATATTGCATGGGCTCTTACACTCAGCTCACACTAAGTTGCCTAATTGCAGGAATTAATTATTAAGAAGCAAAGGGTTTAGATGGGTCTTGCTGTGGCACTTATTAATTATTAATCATACATTATTTTATGTGTTTCTTTTTTAATCTGATGAACTTTTTAGAGGTGGAGAGGTCTTGACATTCTGCTAAATCAGCAAGCTCCATGTGAAGGATGGTAACTGCTCTACAGAGAGGCTTGTTAACCCTGGAGTGGATGCCGCTGATTAAAGCCAATAGAATCATCTAACAGCATTGGCTATGCTGCAGTGGATCAACAAATTAAACTCATTGCTCGCCAACTAGACTAGTTACTATGTAGAATGGGGCCTTGGCTTTGACCTACATATCATGGTTTAAAATCTTTGTTTAAGATCTCCACATTAATGTTCAATATAAAAGAATGCTCTTATGTCCATACACTCTGTATGTAATTACTGGTGGTTTGTGGTATAATTCTGCTAATAATTAGTTCTGGTTAGTTGATGTAAATAGCTGTACTAAAAGCTTCCGGTGTTTGATAAGATGTGAGTCAGAGAGGGCGGCTTGTACTGATTATGCTGAATGACGAAGGTCTAAAAATAAAGAAGCAATGGAAACGTCTCAAATGACAACACATTTGTTCACTGTGTGTGTTCATTGTGAGAGCTGATCACTGAAAGAAAACCATGCATTGAGAACTCATGCAGAAAAAAATCTATTAATCTATTGTAACCAGTTTTGCTATTTTTCTTCATTCACTCCTCTTATGTTTTTCCATTCAGAAGCAACAAATTAGATGTCTGATTGGATGCATTCACCCTGTTTCACGATGTAAAAATCAACCAATGTGGAAAAAAAAAAAAAAAAAAAAAAAAAGATGAACTCTGATACAAAGGTCTCTAAAGTAACTTTTATATTTGGCTCTGTACTCCAGCATATTGGGATGGAAAATGAAAGGATGACAATTAGGTGAAAACATTTTTTGCTTTAATTTGACCAGTGCAAAGAGTCTTAAATCTTAAAAATAGTCTCTGTTTATGTAGTTTCTAACCTCTTATGAATTGGTGATTCTAATAATTAGCAAGCAGAGCTTAGCACAGCAGAGGGAGCCAGTTACTTGGGTTCTTGATGTGCCCCTTATTTTAATTTCCCTTTCCCTTTCCCCATCTCTCACACTGTACTATATTATTATCATCAGGATATCTCTGTAGCCAGTTGTTTTGTGTTCTCTCAATAAGATGTATGTGTTTCCAAGGGAGATAGCCTTGATACCCCTCTGTGTACAGGGCTTATTGACTGTGTCATTAGCATTCATGCTTTACCAATCAGTCTTTTTTCATGTATAAAGATCACTGTAGAAGCTTACCATCATGCTTTAAATGTTGTGAGAGTAACTGGCATTTTACCTTGTGTATGTACTGTCAAGTATTAATTGCAGAAGAATTAGCTATGTATGCTAGCTATGCAACTTCAGCCAGCTACTCTAGCTGTCATAAACTCAGTATAGTTTTTTTTTTACCATTTGATTAAACATTTCAAGTTGAAAAATATTTTTCTATTGTGAAACAAAGGTTAATTAAACAAACAAGCAGACATGTGTTGGTTGCATAAGTATTCACATTGGTTGTACCACCTTTGGCTGCAATTACAGCTGCAAGTCTCCGATATGAATCAACACACAGTAAGCACCTGCACAGCACCACTCTGAATACACTCTGAATTTTTCTTGTGTGAATACTGATGTAACTTTTGAACTGAAGTCTCTCAATACAGTGCAGAAAAGGGTGAAAGAGAGAGAATTGATGAGGTAGATGGTTCGGTGACTCAACACCAGTCTAGAGCATATCCTCAGGGGAAAAACATCCCCTTTAACATACACTTCTCTTGTTCTTCCCTATGTGAGCTAACAGGCTTGTGATGATTATTGTCCTGTAGCCACACGTGATTAGGACCAATTTTCGCATCTGATGCACATGTATTTGCAACTGTGTTGGTGTGATGATACTGTTTTGAGAAGCTCAGCATCACAATTTTTTTAAAATTTTAAATATTTCTTTGTGCTTTCTGTGGTCCTACCTTTCAAGCTTCATTTGCGTTTGGAAATTGCATCAAACCAAGTTCTTTTCCTGAAGTTTTCACTAATGCTGACGCAATCACTTGGGCTTCCAAGTCATCTAAGAAATGTCACTTGAACAATCCTTAATATGGCAAAATGAGAAAACAGTAGGGGTGTAACGACGCACATATTTTCAGGTTTGATAGAATTTTTGATTCTGAGGTCAAGATTCTGTTTTGTTTTCTCAGCAACTTTACTGTCCAAAGATAGCATAATGTACCCTCTATTTACTGTATAATTGCATGTGTTTGTATATAATTATTTCGACAATTGATGTCACTGAATTATTGAGCTGGAGTACCAGTGAGGTATTTACTGAGACACTGTAAACTCGTTTGTTTTTTTAAAGTACTGTATTAAAATCAAACATTAGAAATGTCAAATACATGATTGTGTTGGAAACAGTATTAAAACTCAATGTGAGATGTGATTACGCATATGAAAGATGGAAAATGTGCTGTGAAACAATACATAGATTAAAAACATTGTAGGAACTCAAACAGTGTAATGGCTTTCGGAAATTATAGAAACAGCTACGACTGCTAACTTCATCCTAACCTTAACTATTCAGAACCTCAGACGAGATGTCTTGTGTGAATGCTTAGAAATTTGCAGCACTGATTTATGTGAAGTAAACATGGGTGGAAGGAATACAGTAAACATGGGTGAATAAAAACGTTTTCTGATTCTGTGGTCAGTCTGGTTTGAGGAATTAGTTGAAAGGTATTATTTAAACAATATTAAAAACAATATCAATGGAATACCAACAAGTAAAGATCTTAATATTTTACATATTAAAAAAGGCATGCAGGATATGTCTTTAGACGGCAGCTGAACGGTTGTAACAGTTAGTATTAGCTGAAAAATGGCTTTGTTTAGAAGCCCTCTGAGTAACAACTCAGAATTATTGTCAGATACTTTTCTTATTGGTACAGAGAAACTTGAGGATTATGTTCCTTGTATTATGTTTCTGTGACAAGATGAGTGCATCACAAATACAAAGGGAATGTATGCAGATATGATGTGTTATTGCTATGCCAATTTAAAAAAACAACAACAAAAAAAACAGTCTATAGTGTGTTTGTGGTTATGATGATGATGCTTTTCTATACATGTCCAAATTCAGTTATCCTTCTTAATATTTCCCCAAAGTAATATCTGCTTAGAATATAAAGAAGACCCAGTGTCTTTATGAAAGATTTATGTTATTTCATTGCCGTGCTATAAAATTTTATGAAGACCATCATTTACCTGCCACACATGTAGCTCTCTTTAGGGGATTTTAGCTGTGATCATGTTCTAATAAATCTCCTACAACCTGAGTGATGTCTTTGAACCAGAATAGGTGCCAACTGCATCTGCTTTGCTTAATGTCCATGTAAATCCATTGAAGGCATGACATTCTCAGAAATGCCTGCCTCAGACTTGCTGCTATGATTAACTTTGTCTCAATCAGAACATGCAGAAGGAATATTGTCCTTTATCTGTTCCTGTCACGTTCCTGCCGGATGTATGACTCCAAAGGTGACTGTAATTGATTAAAGAGAACATAATTTTAGGGCTCTGGCGTATGGTAGCTGGTCAAAGTCTTCCTGATGATTGGAGCTTCATTCCTGTCTGCTTAATGAGAAGATATTAGATTTTGTAGGGGTCACGGTGGGAACATGTTCACTAAAGTCGTCTCAATGTCATAAAAGTGACAAAGAAGGTCTAACTGCAACTGTGCTTTAATTGTAGGCAAAAAAAAAAATGATGTCATTTTATGATAAGATATGTGTGATATAGTAAGAAAAAATCTTCCAATATGCTGTATTGTGTATAATATTATTATTATTTTGTGTAAGGCTACTGTGAGAAGGCTTCAGGATAAAAGAAAACAGAGCAGTCTGTGTTTTCCCATAAAATAGACTATTTTTGCATAATTATGTTTAAAGTCATATAAATATTTTTAGGGTAAATTAGGGGGTAAATTGGCAACTGGCTGACTGTACTGTTAACATAGCTTGACTGTCTGTGACCTTTTTCAGTTCCCAAAGGAGTCATTTCCTGTGAAATCATTTGAAGAAAAAAAAAAAAAGGTAAAAATTGTACACGAGCTATAATATGTGATATATTAACATGTACAGTATAGGCTGGTACAGGTGGTCTAAGACTGACCTGAGAGTACTATTTGATAGTTGCAGTGTTGGATATGTGTAAAATAAAACAGTTATATATATTTCAAAGATGGCCAGTTTGATTTATAACAAATTAGCAACCGGGACTTTTATATTGTACATGTCAAAATTATTTCTCTTTTGACACCAGTGATGCTGCATTTGGTATACAAGATTCAATTGCAATTAAAATGTTGTGAGCCAAGAACAACAGGTAGTGATTAAAAGTCTGTAATCTTGATGAAGCTATTGGGTGTAAGTGTGATCAAGGTTAATTCAACCGAGACGAGATCCTGTACATTAAACAGGTGGCACCAGTGAGAACATCCATGATTCAAGAGTGGAAAAAAAGAAACAAAATTTTAAACAAACTAGGAAACATCCAAACTACAGGTACTCTTCAACAGAACAACAGGAGGTAAAACATAAAACAATCTATAAGCAAAGTCACACAATGTGCTAGGGCATCTATATAATATATATCTATATAATAACTAAGATCTAATGCTGTCCTCCTCAGATGTTTGTGTGTATGGTTTTGGAGATTTTGATGATGGTTTTAGTTGGAAAAAAATGGACAGCATGAGAAAAATGGATGATGTGAGAAAACATTTGATTGTATGTATTTATTTTTTGTATCGTCAATGACTAAGTTTATTGTAACATGCAAAACTACTATTTATATCTCACCATCTGCCGCAGGCGTCACATTCATATTGATGTCTGCCATGACTTTATGTTGTTGACGCGCCTCCAACTTGGAGCTCATAAAAAAAATAATAAACGAGTTCCCAAGTTGTAATTATGACATTGTAGTGGCATTCAATTGTGCTCACCTCATAATTATGATATTTCCAGAGGATGTTGAGAGAAACAGACTAGAGATGGAGCGTTAACCAGAGCAGAAAGTGACAGTGAGTTGGGAACATCATTTTTAAACAGAATATCAATGTTTTTGTAATATCATGAATAAAGGCAAGTATTGTCACATGAGAGAATAGTATTGGCAGTCAGAATATTATTGCCTGAGGACTGCAAAGCAGTCATAAATGTTTTGTCCTTTTATGCTTGATAAATATAGATTTAAACATTGACCTTTTATTTGTTTATTGCATTCATTGCTGTATTATTGTTATGCAGAGAATATTGGCACAGTTTACATGGCACTTATCATCTCCATGTCTAAACGACCTAAGTGGCTAGCCCTGGGAGTAGATAACAGATTAGGTCCGGCCATGCGCTTCTTGCCCACAGAGAGAAATCATGCTCATTTGCTGCAGGCTCAGAGCAGAGGTGGCACTCATTACACCTGAGCTCTCCGTGTTTAATTGGCCTCATTAAGTGATTAACTTAGCAAATTTACCTTTCCCCTCAAGGGTGGTAAACTGAGCACTACATCACATTGTACCTCCTAAAGCTACTTCATTAAACAAAGCCCCATGTCAGCATAGAGCCCTTCATAGACATTAGGGACAGTTTGCAGGCTTCTGTCAGTGTTGTTTTCAAGAAATGAAAGAAACTCAGCCTTGCTATCTACTGTGATGGCCTTAAACTATGATGGCTGGATGGCTGCACTCCATCAACTAGACTTGGAAACAAACCACTTGCCAAATTGTGCTCTTAGTGTATGAGGGCTTTATATGGCACAGTATTATGGGAAATTGTTTAGGGGCGCAGGCTGTATTACAGGGTATTTGTCATACATTCTTTTGCCCTTTAGAGAACAAGCCCAACATAGACTAGATGAAACACCAAAAGGTCATTATTATTTTCCAGCTTTTTGCTTCAAGGTTGTCATCACTGACACTCTAAACTCCTCCACTTTTCCTCCCTGGCAGCCAAACGAAACAGCAGATAAAGTGGCAATTGAAGGAGTTCACTCGTTAGATGTATCCTTCTTCCTTTAATGACCGCCAGCACAGGCACATAGTAATGCCTGCAGAAATGGAGCATGGGAGCGGAAAAATTGGATCCATCATTTTTCATGCAAGCAGTGACATCGCTGTCAGCCAAATTCACTCCGATAGCCTCTCTCAGGAATCATTGATATCTGCATTAGAGACCTTTTGTTAAAGGTCTCATCTAAATGCATTGAAAATGCCGCTCTCTCCTGTGTACTTCCTGCTGAAAAGGCAAAGGGGGTGCCTGCCGTGTGCTTGCACCAAGATTTGCCGACTTGGCTCTTAAGGTTAGTTTGCGGCCAGACAATGTGGTGTCACAGAACTCTGAGAAAACAGCAGCAGCAGAAGCAAGCAGCAAGGCTTCAATAAGAGTGTTCAGATAGTGTGGTTTTATTAGTCTCTTTGACAAGTCCTTCATCAAATCTATGGCAGCAGCCCATCTATCTGTGTTTGCCTTGAATTTTTATGCTATTTTGTTGGCAAAAAAAAAATATTGCACATGGTGAATGAAAATATAAGCCTTTCTTTTTTATTGCATAGTGAACCATACAACTGCCAAGGAAATCGGATAAGCCCCTCATCTGACTTCTGCAAGGTGACAGATCAAGAGAGGCTGAGCGTTCTTGCAGTGCTATATCCATACAAGTGAACAGGAACTTTGTACTGAAAAAGTTTTATACTTTGAGGAAATGTGCCTGTTGTGACACTTTAAATCAAGTTAAAAGCCACTAATACACGGCTACTGAATTGTGATCAAACTTCAATGTGTACGTTCTCTACAAAGGGTATTTAAGGCAAATATCATATATTTTTTTCAAGTCTCAAAAGCCTTCCTCTGTAGAACTTGTACTTTAGAATTGTTACAGAACAAACACCTACTTTGGTCTTGATCTTAACTGAGTCATTTGCAGTTCTTATCAATCCTAGAGCAAGATGCAATTGATCGAGTTGTCACCTGTGTCTTATGTTACAGATTCTCCTCTGGCCATGTTGCAACAAACATTTAGCTTCAATATTTTTTCCATTTTTAAACTGCTCCTTTGTTTAAAGCATCACTGGTGAATGTACTTTATACCAGTTGTGCCACTAAGAGCTACAAACGAGTAGCTGTAATATTCAGAGCTACAAACGAGTAGCAGGAGATATATTATTCTGTATTACATGAATGTGAATATGACAGGATAGATTATCATTAAACTGAATATTACACTGTCTGATGTAATTATTCTTGTTAATCACGCTGTATTAATGGTTCACAGTGATGACAGAGGGCTGATCAAATTTTACTAAGCATGTAGAAGACAAATTGTTAGATTGCAATCAAGTCAATGAACACATTGTTCTTCCCACCATTATACACACGCATACACTTGTTCTACCTCAACGGTAATGTTACACAGAATGTCACATATTCCATATTACACATGGTGGAGTGTTGTACTATATATTGTATCACAATATATATTGTATATCATCATATATATTGTGTATCATCCTATTGTATATCATATTGTATATGTCTACAAACAGTGTTGTGCACTTTATATACACTCCCTGTCCACTTTATTAGGAATACCTGTACACCTGCACATTCATGCAGTTATCTAAACAGCCAATCATGTGGCAGCAGCACAATGCAAAAAATCATGCTGATATAGGTAAAGAGTGTGGGGTAGTGTGCACATCAAACATCAGAATGATCTCTGTTACTTTGATTGTGGCATAGTTGTTTGTGCCAGAAGGGCTGGTTTGAGTATTTTTAGAAACTGCTGATCTCCTGGGAATTTCACACTCTAGATTTTACACAGAATGGTGCAAAAAACAAAAAACATTGAGTGAGTGACAATTCTGAGTGTGGAAACTTCTTGTTGATAAGAGAGGTTGGAGGAAAATGGCCAGACTGGTTTGAGCTGCCAGGAAGGATGTAGAAACTCAAATAATCATTCTTTATGATAGTGAGCAGAAAAGCCTCTCAGCATGCACAAAACATCGGACCTTGAAGTGGATGCACTACAATGGCAGAAGACCACACTCGGTTCCACTCCTGTCAGCCAAGAACAAGAACAGACAAGAACAGGCTTCTGTCGAGCTACACATCCTACTCCTGAGATACTAGTGATCCTGACCCCTTCTGCTCTCCAGACCTGCCTGATCCAGCCTGATACCCTACTTCTCATTGGAGTTCTCATCTCAAGGAAACCACTCTCTTATGCTGAGGATAGCTCCATATGAACAGGCTAAAGATACATGAGATTACTGTGGATGGTACCAATTAGAAACCATGAAGATGGCTTTGGACTGCAATTGCCACAAACAGTTTTGCACTCAAATCTCCATCACTGGACAGTTTGATATCTTCCACAAAGTAGACTTCATGTGAAATCCATGTTGAATTTCCTAGTAACACAATTGCACTTTTGACCATGTAGTACACAGTTATTCCGTTGCCTCTGGCTTGCTCGTTAGGGATAAATTAATTTAAAATTTATATCCTGAATTTATATTTTTCAGTCAAGCTGCTTTGTGACAATGTCCATTGTTAAAAGCGCTATACAAATAAAATTGGATTTAATTGAATTGAATCTGAGGCTATAATGGGCACAGACTCACCCACACTGGACAGCTGAAGATTAGAAAAAAAAAAAATCACCTGGTCTTTTTCCAGTCTTCAACTGTCTAGTTTGGCTGAATTTGTGCCCATGATAGCCTCAGATTATTGTTCTTGGCTGACAGGAGTGGAGCCTGATGTGATCTTCATCAAGATTTGATGTTGTGTGTTCTGAGATGCTTTTCTGTTCATCATGGTTGTAAAGAGTGCTTTTTATAGAGTTACTATAGATGTCCTGTCAGCTCAAACCAGTCTGGTCATTCTCCTCTGATCTCTCTCATCAACAAGGTGTTTTAACCTGCAGACCCTCGGCTCACAGGACATTTTTTGTTTTGTCATTCTGTGTAAACTCTAGAGATTGTTGTGTGAAAATCCCAGGAGATCAACAGTTTCTGAAATACTCAAACTAGCCCATCTGGTACCAACACCCATGCCACATTTTTCTTCATTCTGATGTTTGATGTGAATATTTTCTGAAGCTCTTGACCTGTATCTGCATGATGTTTTAGATGGTGCTGATGCCACATAATTGGCTGATTACATAACTGCATGAACACAGGTATTCCTAATAAAGTGGACAGTGAATGTATATTATATTGCATTGTATCCTGTACTGTAATGTATATCTTTTGTGTATATATACACACATACATTGTAAATGTGTTTATTGTTTGTGCTGTATATTGTTAGACTTTGTACTGTATTGTATTGCACTTTCGTCTGCACTTTTGCCTTTCTGTGTTACAAAGATGAGAGTCTGTAAGTAAAAATTCTACATATGGCAGTGAACTTACTTACTTAATTACTTACATTTGCCTCTTGTATACATTTTCCTTATGGTGGAGTTCATTTAAGCTATACTGTTAGCTCCAGAAAATCCCTAGCAACCAAAACATTTGCCTTCTTTCCATTTATATTGTTTTCTGAAATATTTTTCATTTCTATGTAGCATGGTCACATTTTCCTGAAACAATTGCATTAAAAGGAAATTGTGTTGTCTTAAATATGTTATACACTCCTAGTTATGATAACTCACAAAATTGTGGCATACAGTATTTTAAAAGTCAGTAGTCAAAAGAAATAGCATCTCAAGCCAGGCCCATTTTAGCCCACAGCAGTTCAAACCCAAAGTAATAATGCCCCAAAGCAGAAGTATGGGCAAGGCTTTACCGTTATTTTCAACCCATCATTATTCCTCATAAATCCTAAACCAGCCCAGGCCACTGGCTCTGACAGCATGACTGATGGGCTTGCTGTCGCGAATGTCAAGAGAAATGTTCTCTGGGCCCTTATCTCACCATTTCTCACTGTGTACGAGACTTAAGATTTTTGTATAAATACAGCCATTTGGATGAGCATTACTCTCTGATAACCAAGGACACATTGATCTACTGTCTGTTTTAACAAGCCAAGCACAGACAAGATCACAGATGCATCCTTAGACTATAATCTAACTCTTGTGATGTGTGTTTGTGTTTGTGCATGATTGAAAATTTTATAATTGAATTGCAGGGGAACTATGGCACATCCATTGCTAAGAGAGAACAGAATGTGAAGGTTAATTGGTTTCATTCTGCTTGTGATTTATTTCTTTGTTTTCCTACATTTTGCTCCATATGGAAGTTGCATCTCCGTACAAAACCTGGCCCAATTCTCTGTAAATTGCTTTGCTCCTCGTAGTTTATTTTGGCACTAGATCAAAGAAGGGCTGAATTCAACAGAGGCAAATGTTAAAGTTATTCCCCAGCCCCCTGTTCCACCAAAACTCCCAGCGGGGCTGAAACAGGTTTCAGCAACAGCCATTAGCCCACCGATTACATATTTATGAAAGCTTTATGAAGCATTTACCGCTCCGTTCCATCAGAGCGTTACGTGCATGGACTTGACAGCCTTCCTCAGAGATTAGTCTCAGATACCCAGGATAGATTGCAGTGCGCTCAGATCGGCTTTCCTGCTGCTGCGAGCACAAAGTCCCAGACTTTAAGTGCTGTTGCACAGCTGATAGGAATCAGAATCAAGCTATAGGAAGAGAGGAAAATGCAGCGCTGTGTGCTGTGCTAAATGTCAACGATGATGAGGTCAGCTGGCCTGGCACCATTACGGCATGGCATCCTCCCTAAACCATGTCACAGGCACACTGAGCTTGGGGAACCTTTCTCTGTTTTAAAAGGCTTCCTGTTTCTTGGTAATATTGAGTTGAGACTTCTCTTTGCTCTCTAAAGCAAAGAGAGGGAACCAATTTCTGCTGTTTCGTTGGCTTACTAATCGATGTAAAGCACATAAAGCAAATATTGTCCTTGGTCATTATAATAGTGGTGAGTAATATAACAAAAAATATATCATGATATTTGTGACTCCTTTATGATATACAAAATGCATCGCAATATGGAAAGCTTGGAAATATATGCTGCCATCTGACTTTTTTCTTCAAAAATAGAATTAAAACTGAAGTATTGACTAAAAGTATAAAGAAGATATAAAGTTTTAAAGTATCTGCTTTTAGGTTTTAGTTTTGATAAGGTTTGCTAAAAAGCACCAATGAAACAGTGGAATGATATGAGAAACTATACATTTCAGAAGTCTCAGAGAATTTCAGAATGACCAAAATAAATACAATACAATACTGTATTTAATGAGGAAAATACATAAATAAGAAGAAACACCAACACCTGATGATACTCAGAAAAATGTAGTTGAATGTGGTGTAGCTTTGGACAGCATCTGTCTGCTCTTTATTTCCAGCATATTTAAAGCACATCTGTTTGCTGAGTCTTGTACATAATCCTTTCATCTGCTAGACTTTTTGTATGCCTGCACTCATTGAGCATGAAATCAATAACTGTCATCTCAAAGCTCCCACTCTAAAGCACTGCTATAATCCATCTCCATATACCATATAGCTTTCTGAAGCTGTAATATACACTGGGAGGATCTTGACTCGAGAGGACTCAAATGATTATTTAAGAACTTTCAATGGTTAATTTGACTTGCAGTATGTCTTTATCATGACTATATAATAAGATTAGTCATTGCATGTAGAAATAAAATGTTATTATGTAATTAGGGCCACAGTCAGGTTGGACCACAGAAGTGTTTTTTTTAATAAATTAAAAAAAATTATCTATCAAAAAAATACACACACACTGCTCAAAAAAATTAAAGGAACACTTTTTAATCAGAGTATAGCATCAAGTCAGTGTTAAACTCCTGGGATATTGATCTGGTCAGTTAAGTAGCAGAGGGGGTTGTTAATCAGTTTCAGCTTCTTTGGTGTTAATGAAATTAACAACAGGTGCACTAGATGGGCAACAATGAGACGACCCCCAAAACAGTAATGGTTTTACAGGTGGAGGCCACTGACATTTTTTTCCCTACTCATCTTTTCTGACTGTTTTTCACTAGTTTTGCATTTGGCTAGGATCAGTGTCACTACTGGTAGCATGAGGTGATACCTGGACCCTACAGAGGTTGCACAGGCTCCTCCAGGATGGCACATCAATAGCACAGTCTAGCACAGTCTCAAGAGCACGGAGGAGATTCCAGGAGACAGACAGTTACTCTAGGAGAGCTGGACAGGGCCGTAGAAGGTCCTTAACCCATCAGCAAGACCAGTATCTGCTCCTTTGTGCAAGGAGGAACAGGATGAGCACTGCCAGAGCCCTACAAAATGACCTCCAGCAGGCCACTGGTGTGAATGTCTCTGACCAAACAATCAGAAAGAGACTACATGAGGGTGGCCTGAGGGCCTGACGTCCTCTAGTGGGCCCTGTGCTCACTGCCTGGCACCGTGGAGCTCGATTGGCATTTGCCATTAAACACCAGAATTGGCAGGTCCGCCACTGGCGTCCTGTGCTTTTCACAGATGAAAGCAGGTTCACCCTGAGCACATGTGACAGACGTGAAAGGGTCTGGAGAAGCCGTGGAGAACGTTATGCTGCCTGTAACATCGTTCAGCATGACCGGTT
Source organism: Pangasianodon hypophthalmus (assembly GCF_027358585.1). Classification (NCBI taxonomy): domain Eukaryota; kingdom Metazoa; phylum Chordata; class Actinopteri; order Siluriformes; family Pangasiidae; genus Pangasianodon; species Pangasianodon hypophthalmus. The sequence continues at coordinate 17,450,199 of NC_069719.1, forward strand.
TGGTGGTGGGTCAGTGATAGTCTGGGGAGGCATATCCATGGAGGAACGCACAGACCTCTACAGGCTAGACAATGGCACCCTGACTGCCATTAGGTAGCGGGATGAAATCCTTGGACCCATTGTCAGACCCTACGCTGGTGCAGTGGTTCCTGGGTTCCTCCTGGTGCACGACAATGCCCGGCCTCATGTGGCGAGTGTATGCAGGCAGTTCCTGGAGGATGAAGGAATTGATACCATTGAATGGCCCCCACGCTCGCCTAACCTAAATCCAATAGAACACCTCTGGGACATTATGTTTCGGTCCATCCGACGCCGCCAGGTTGCACCTCAGACTGTCCAGGAGCTCAGTGATGCCCTGGTCCAGATCTGAGAGGAAATAGCCCAGGACACCATCCGTCGTCTCATTAGGAGCGTGCCCCGACGTTGTCAGGCATGCATACAAGCACGTGGGGGCCAAACTACTGAGTACCATTTTGAGTTGCTGCAATGAAATTTCAGCAAAATGGACTAGCTTGCTGCATCATTTTTTCACTTTGACTTTGAATTCAGCCCTCTGTAGGTTGATAATTTTCATTTCCATCAAACGATGTGGCATCTTTTCGTTCCTAACACATTACCCAGTCCATATCAGTATAGATATACAGCATGATATTTTTCCCCACTGAGATGTGTTTTCAGTGTTCCTTTAATTTTTTTGAGCAATGATTATATATATATATATATATATATATATATATGTGTGTGTAAAATAAAGATATGAGTCTACACACTGTACCCAGAAAGGAGTATGAGTGCAAAAACAGCCTGTCAATCATCTTGCATTTCAAAGAGTCCTCTCTGCATCAGAACTAAAGCCATAGTCCTACTTTCGCCTCCAAGATTCATCATGCTACTCATAATGTCAAGAGTAATTGTATACATTATACACATAACAAGAAATGCCCACGCAGGGCAGACACAGCTTTACACACATTGCTAATGCAGGGGAAAAAATAAACCACTTACACCACTACAACACCCCCTAACTAACACATGGTCTAACTAGACACCTTTGAGCTTGGCAAATTGTTCACTTAAGCACAGAGCGCAGAGGGAGATGCTGATTGTATACCAAAGTTGAAATGTGCTCTGCAATGACAAACGTGCTGCACATGTTGCAGTTGGATTAGCAGATCATTTCAGACCATATATTGTGGCTGTGTCCAGGGAAAAGCTCACATTTAGCTCTTAGGCTCCTGCAATCAATATAAATTTAGCATGGTAATGATCATGCACTCTGGGTATAACTCTGGAGACCAGCTGAGCAAACCTTTGGCACTGACTTGCTCAGCCACTGAAGAGGAACTACTTCTCTGTCTCTTACTCTTTCTCATATTATTTCTTTTCTCTGCTGCTGTTTGACTCTTGTGGGATTTGTATCATGAAAACAAATTCCCTTCACCTAAAACCTTGATCTTTCTTGAGACAGTGAGATCAGTGTTACAAGTGCATGAAGTCAATTTTCTGCACTACAATGATGTATAATCAAACAGAGGAGACTTTATATACCTGTGAGAAATTAGGTGTATTATTTGCATTCTGAAGAAACCTAAGAAAAGACAATCATTTTGAGCAGGTTGGCCAGTAAACATGTGTAGCTCTAAAACCTTTACCATCTGTAGGCCATTCATAATGTATATCTCTTGCAGATGTACTGTATATGTAATTATTTTATATATATAATTTTCTGCAGTGAAGACTGGTCACTATTGTGAAACCATGGTTTGGTTGAGTCTTATAGCATGGACTCTCATCACAGACATAAAATATTATGTATATATGTAGGAAGACTCATGTTTCTTGTTTTTAAGCCAGGTTGTTCAAGTCCATAATCATACCATGCCACTTCCACATAGCAAATAAACTGAAAAGCTGTGCTTGCTAGATCTTTTGTTCAAAGCACACAAAACATAAGATTCTGACATTTGTCCCTTCTTATAATTTGTTCTTTGATTTTTATGCTCAGTCTATTTACTTCTAGTTTCTCCATGTGCATTTTGATCGTAAAAGTAATCCTCGTTCCTCATTACACCCACTATTGTTTTTCTCAATCACTGCTAATGACATTTTATAGATGTGGTTAAGATTTATTTAAGATATGGCTTAAATAAATTAGCCCAAATTCACACAAAATCTAGGAAGCATGTCACTAAATGTAATCACTTGACACAACTGAGAACAATAGCCTGTTTGAATCTACAGTCTGGGCTAGAACGAAAATAGCCCCAGCCTCTACTTCATACCATTTGGTGTATTTTTTTACACATGACCATTAGTGGTGCTATTGTTTCTGGTCACACTAAAGTAAAAAAAAAAATAATCCTCTTTAAACTACAGGATTTTTTGTATCCTTTCCTTGAAAGAGAGGGAGGGCTTAGGACTGCAAGCCCATTTATACCATCTGCTCTGATTGCTTGCTGTCTTTCTTCTTCTACAGGTGAATCTTGGCATGAAAGTGCAAACACAATCCCTGCTAAATTGTATCATTTGAGGGGGCAGGTGTGGCCTCAGGGCAGAATTAACGATTGTTTACATTGCTGCTGCTAAGAATTTTGTTGTGTGACACATGCTATGAACAGTACTCAGTGTGCCCTACAATAGATTTTGCACAATAAACACAATAAACAAGCACACAAAAAACACAATAGTGTTTATTTTATCCCACTCTTGCTCACTCCTGAAGGAAATCTGACCCCAGACACTCTTGACCAATCCAGTCTGCTCATGCAGAAAGTTTGACCAATCGACAGTTATTTTTGTTTGTACCTGCTTAGAAGATTTTCTAATGAACTTAGTTGGTTTTGTTTCCAAAAGTATAAACAATTTAATGATTGAAACCACAGTGATGCTAACCAGGATAAAGCAGCTACTAAAGATGAATGAATGAATGCCATAAAAACACATGAATGAATTAATGAATGTGGCCTTTTATTTTATGAAAGTAAAACCGAACCTTTTTTGTTGGGTCCCATGGGATCCTAGTCCCGATGCACACCTCTACCCTGCAGTGACCTTCCTGAATCACAGAAGCCCACGCAAGATACTAAAAAGACACTGAAGGAGCCTATTTGTAAGAAACTACCTTGGTTACTTATGTGCAACTCTTCCTTTTCTTTGTGTGTAATTAAAAGCTGACATGAGAGAACTTTTGCCAAAAAAATGAAGTACTGTGAACTGTTCCACTGGAAATGAAGGGCCCAAACCTGTTTCAGCATGGCATTGCCCTTCTGCACAAAGCGGGGTCCAGAAAGACATGGTCTGCCAAGGCTGATGTGGAAGAATTCAAGTGGCCTGAACCCTTACCTCAACCCCACTGAACACCTTTGGGATGAACTGGAACACTGCCTGCGTGCCAGGCCTCCTCACTTGGCATCAGTGCCTGACCTCACTAATGCTCTTGTAGCTGAATGAGCAAATCCCCACAGCTGCATTCCAAAATCTAGTGGAAAGCCTTCCCAGAAGACTGGAGGCTGTTATAACAGCAAAGGGGGACCAACTCTCTGTTAAATGCTCATGGTTTTGGAATGGGCACAAATGGGTGTGATGGTCAGGTGTAGTTCTTATTGATTATTAAATCGATTGCTTTAATCAAGCTTTTAATTTCTATTCTTATTTTCTAATTGACCATGTTTTGCATTTTGTTTTTTTATATCTTTACATTTCTCTTTTATCCTTTAATGCTCTTTCTCTTAATTTTGATTGTACTTATGTAAAGCACTTTGACTTGCATTTGTGTACAAAATGAGCTATATAAATAAACTTGCCTTACCTTATCAGAAGTAACCTATATTTATTTTTCTAGATACAGATTTAACTTGTGCTTAGATCAAACTGCCAGTGCCACTTGTGAGTAGTTGGCACATATTTCATTTTAATACCATTTAATTATATCTACTCTGCTTTGGCTAAAGCAGATTTAATAAATTGACAAAATTAAAAATTACGAAGTAGAGGTACAATGTTTGAGATTTTTCTGCCATGGCCCACAAGTTGACAACCGCTGTCCTAAGTAAGCCGCGTCTGTATATATAGACAAAGATGATGTCCTCCTCAATATTTCAATTAAAATGTCTTTTGCTAGGTTCCATGTATCCAGGAGACCTAGGGGTCTAAATCTTTGCTTTAACATAATCTTTTACCTATTAGTCTAGGCAGCAGGAACAATAGTAACGCATGGTGTTTTGGCAGAGAGAAAGAGAGCGACAGCTGCTGCATTGCTGTTTAAGTTGTCTAACCTCCGTGAGAAGACCTTGTTTGTGTCATGCAGGATCCCTAGCAAGCGAGCTGAGCCGTAATGCAATTGACAACCCGCTGTTCCTGACATTAATAAAGATCGAACACATACAGGAAATTAAACCCTCACTTTCCCATTGTAATGAGATGGTATCCATCACCTGACTGTTTACTCCGCAATCGGATCAAATGATCAAATTAGGGTGCATTCGGCCCACACGCCACACCGCCTTTATTGCCTGGCAGCATCACTCTTTAAAATGGATGGCAGGGTGAATGGGATTTAAATAAAGACTCTATATGTTAATGATGGACGGTGACCCCCTGGTGTTCAGCAAATGGAAGGGGGAGGATCTGAAAATGAATGAGTGACCGCTGCCAAAGTTTGGAAATGAATTATATTACGAGTCGCCACAAGAGGGGGATGGATGCTCATTCAGCCTTAATGCCACAGTAATGGCAAACCAGAAAACAGGTGAAATCATGGCAAAACACAATCCAACTCATTTTCTATTTTCATGATCCTTCAGCTGCCCTCTAAGAGGCTGTGCATCTCTGGATTAGGACAGGAACAAGAAATAGCACAAAAGATCATGAGGAGTGTGATGGGTTCAGCTTTTATGGCTAATAATGTTCCTGATCAAAGCTGCATGTTAGGCAGGGATGGCTGTATTGGCGTAAGGAATAAGAGCTCTGCAGCCAGGCTCTGTAAATGGCTTGGACAATAGGGCAGGGTAATTGAAGATGGATTTAAGTGTATCCATTGAGCTTGCTTCATTCTTTGTAATTGCTGGGGAAATGTTAATTATGCCTTTATATAATTGTAGACCCCTAATTGTAGACCCCTGTTCTGTTCAGGTCAAAATGAGCCATTTTAAATATTTTGTGAAAACATGTTTTCCCAATATTAAACTTCATGCACTTGGCTCAGTTTCTCTAAAGAACATGAAAAATCAATATTTTCCTATTAGTTTTCACATTAAACATCTAAGGAAAAGATCTCAAAAGAACTAAAGTCCTAAAATGGTTTTCTTTGTAAACATGAAGCAAAAGATTTTAGTCCCTGTCAAAATATCTCCATCTTTAGTATACTGTTACTGTTGCACTGCCTTCAGAAGGATCACTAAGTATAATCATGTTCTGGCTGTCCATTTCCATACATATTGCATATACGTATTGGTAATAAAAAAAAAGCTGCCTCAAGACGGGGCTTAGACCTAGATCTCTGTTCTATTCTACCTGTTATACTCATTATATTCCCAAATACTGTCACTGCATTGGCCAGTCATATAAACCAGAGACGACTTTGCCAGATGACAGTAATAGCTGAAATGACATTGATAAGGATGATCATTATTGGCCTCTGAAGCCTGCAAGGTATAATATACGGCCCCCATTTATGCCATGGGTTTAAGGTACCTGCCTACACTTTTGATATGCTTAGCTGTTAGAAGGGCAGAGCATAGTTTTAAAAAGCGCACACACACACACACACACACACACACTAGAGGTACAGGTAGTTTCTATTCCTACAGCACACATGTCCAGCAAGATGCAGATTGCCTGTGGAGATCACAATCTGTGAGATGATAGTGGTTTTGTAAATGTCCAGCCAAGCTTTAGAGAAATGTTTAAAGCAATAAGTATAGCAAAGAGGAATGATTGCCATAATGATAGTGCCCTACCCAGACATTTTATTTTTCCCCAAACCTGAAATTTGGAAATGGGTCTAATTTTGAAAGAGGTGGAGGCACATTGTGTCCAGGTCGAGCCTGTGTGAGTCCTGGACAATTTCTGAAAATGTTTTTCCCCTTTGCCTTTTTCTCAGTCTTAGCCGAAGGAGTAGGGCTAAGGAGTTCACTATAAAGTGGTGAATGATAAGATTAGGCGAGGATTCGAAAGCTCTGGACGAGGGTTAAATGAACAATTTTAAGAAAAGACACAAGGGTATAACTAGCTTAAATCATGAAATCGTTTCCAGTGTTTTGTCGACATGTTCATTCATTTGTTCATCTTCAGTAATGTCGTGGTGGATCTGGAGCCTATCTCGGGAAACACTTTGTGCGACACACAGAGCAATTTAGAGTCACCTCCTGTTCACCTCCAATCATGTTTTTGGGAGGTGGAAAGAAACAAGAGAATACAGAGCAAGCCCACAAGGATACTGGGAGAACATGTGAAACTCCACACAGAGACTAACCTGAGTGCAGGATCAAACCAGGGATCCTGGACCACTGTGCTGCCCTTTCAATATTTTATGAGAAGATAATGAACTTATTTCTAAATCTAGGCTCAGTTTTATAGAAAAAATGATCAACATATAGTACTAAACAACAAACCAATCCAAACTATTTAAACTGAGGTTTCTTTTTTAATACACCTTTTAACATAGTAAATTGACCCGTAGCTCTTAGCGAATTAAATGTCTATTATCTCAAACCTTAAATATGAGATTTTGTTCATCCATCATAATGAATGCATACAAATGTGTATCCACTCATCATGTATACATTAAACATGTAGGACTGAAATTTATATAAATATGTAAAAGTAAAAAGTGAACAAAAGGAATTATATACAAATAAGTCACAAGTAAGTCTATATAATGGGCCTGGCTACACTGTGTGTATCCATCAATCTTGTAAAATGACTTTTTACAGTACGCTAAAAATAGTTTTAGTGGTATCTCCATCACAATGATCAATGTGATAACGAACAATAGCTACTTCTTGTAGTTTTTAATGTAATTAAAAAATGACACACACTAGTTCGTTTATTAGTTCATTATCCAGACTAATTATATAAAAATTGAGAAAGTCACTATTAGACTGCTGTACTGAATCATAAACACTGTTTGAAGGAGATTCGGATCCTTGCTGAGCCCATTACTTCTGCTTCATTTCCCAGCGCTAACTTTGATTCTGTGGGTGAGCTGGCCTGTAATTGGCTACTTAAAATATTCACAGGGGTGTTGGATAGATAAAGTCTAAGCCTAGTGTAAAACTAAGCACAGGTCAGGTGTCATCTCTAGGGCTGTGAAATGGTAATGCTAGTATGTTGAGGATGTGAAAGTGCCAACTGTGTGTTGGAAAATTATTTGGAAAGGGAATGATACGATCTTGAGTATTGAGGAGAAGTAAATGTAAAATAAGTAATGCTTTTATATACTATTATTAAATGTTAGTGTTTATTTTGGTCCCATCCAGGTTGAGCTACTAACCCAGTTAATGCAACAGTGTGAGTAAAACCTAGCCTTATCAGTGCTCCCATGTTCACTATCCCCTGTTTATATCCTGTATTCCTTCCCTTTTCCTTTTCCATCACTCTTTCTAATGGATTATTTAATGATAATTAACCCTGAATCCTACAGAGACAGCTGTGGGCAGATTAATGGCCTAGTTTAGGTGGAACACCTGTTCGACCAGGCGGAATTTGTCCAGATCAAGCTGAAGGCACCAATGTCAAAGACAAGTGCACATGCTCCCTTTAGCTGTGTCGCAGACCTTGAGCCCTACAGATCTTGACCTCCGTCAGATGTAATTTTAAAGTTGGCTCAATTCTGGAGAGTGCTAATTATTATTATTATTATTTTTTAAATTTTACAACCTTAACTATACGTGTTAGTTCTTGAAGGCATTAAAATGTTGTTTCCCGGCCCAATTGAGTAAATGTAAATGAGGAGCTGTGATTATAGGCTAGCCAGCAAATAAACAATTTGAGATAATTAAATAGTAATTAAAAGAAAGTATATGTGGTCTGTAACTCGCAGATGTTCAGTCTCTTTTGGCTGAACTATAAGAGAACCAAATAATGATTTTTTTTTTTTTTCTGGATGAAAGAAAATCATTTTATATGTTACTGACATTCATCATGCATGTGATGTGCATATCTGTACATACATTTTAAAAACACTTTTAACCAGTTATTGGTTAAACCTCTAACCGGTAACTTTTGTAGCAAACCTATGTACACATACTATATGGGAATACATAAATATTGATAGTAAATAGTATATCAGGAGTATTAAAATTGCACTGTAAATAAATGTGTATGGAAAACTGAGTCGGTCTTCAGTCATCCAACAAACATGACTGAGAAATAAAGAGTTTGGCCCAGATTGAGCATGATTACCGCAATGCAGCTGCACTCTCTTGTTCATTATACCACAGTGCTGTTGAATTCTTCACCCTGATTGGTCAGAAGGTGTTAATTCATTTTTGTAATTAGATGTATTTATGTTAAAAGTACACATTTTGATATGTATTCATTTCCCTAGTAACAGCCACAGATTTTTTTTCTGCCACAGCAGAGTCTTCAAGGCTTGATGCTTTGTGGATTTTCTGTAACATGTAAAGCTGAGATTATTTTTGCCTTCAAGAAAGAGAAAAGAGAGAGACTGGTGAGGGAATGACTTTATAGCTGCTATAATGTACTGTAAGTGATGTTCATTAATAAAAGGTAAAATTGTAAACATTGGCAAATTGCTGTGGTATTAGAGGAATAAAACATTATGGAGCTTGCTTTATTGGAAAATAAACAACTTCAGCCAACCACTCACAGTCGATTATTTTCCTATAACAGTATGCCTAATGTGTTTTAATCCTTAATTAACCCTTTAAACAGCCAAGATCCTTCAGTGGGTCCAGACCTCACCCTTGTAGCTACATATCTTTCCTATTAGTTTCACAGTAGGTCCTGAATCATTCTTAGTCAGTACTGAATAATATGACTTCAATGAATAAGTGAATAATAAACTGGAGCTATAAAGGGTTAAAACAAAATTAATGCCATTTCCACAGTGAAATGATTGCTGTACAGAGGTTTTACAGCCACCATTTACCAGTAGAAAACAGCATATACTCAAACCTAATTCAGAGCTTCACTGATATCACCCGTCCATTTGATATCAAAGCAGCATGATTCCTTGGGGGACATCATATCAGTGTCTCAGATGTTTTTTTTTTTTTTTTAAACACTAACAACAAAAAAAACCTTCATACCTCTGAGAGCATACATTCACACATCCATGACCCTGCTTGTTTGTTAAATAAAGTAATTATTTTTTTTAAGCATCAGTCATCAGTGTACTGGAATAAACACAGATCTCTATGCTGCATTTTATCATCCCAAGACTGAACTAAATAAAGCATTGCAATTAGTTTGTTCCGTCCTGCACCAGTGTTTACCGAGTGGCTGCACACACTGCTCCTGATTATCCAAGTGGAAACAAGAGCAGCATGCCAGTGTGCAATGGCATTCTCACATGTGCTTTCCATTTCACTCAACAGCTGCTTGCTTTTTTTTTTTTTTTTTTTTTGCTTATACACTCTATGTTCACCTAATTTCTCTACATATGGATATAGGTGCCTTGTTCTGCAGCAAATAGCTCAGTCACACTGTCTCTAGAGAATGTTTTTTTTTTTTTTTTTTTTTTGAAGGGGAGGACATCTGAATGCTTCAAAGTGTTCAATATTTCATAAACAGAGGGGCCACCAGTAAGGGTGTGTACACCAAGTAAACATGCAATATGTTATTGCAGACAGACAGATGGAGCAAGTACAGCTAAAGCCATTTTAAATTATTTTTTTATTATTATTTAAAAAAAAAAAAAAAAAAAAAAAAAGATGACATCTTTATGCGCTCTGCATCGATTGCAGTTCATTATTACATGGGTGGAAATGAGTGTGTGCATCCTTTCTGTCTCAGTGCTGCCACCTTTCACTACTCCTAATGTTCTTAGTGCCACTGAAGCAAGATTCTGTATAATGATAATAGATGTTACAGCTGCACCGCAGAACATACCCATGCTTTCTTATCGTCTTGCAAACAGGAGGAGCATGCACAAACTCTGTAAACTATGCTAACAGTTAGTGTAGACAGAAGTGTACACAGACCTTCACAGTAGAAATTAGAAAAATACTGGTTTCATTTTTTACCTGTATGGCACAAAATGGGTTTTTCCACATGCAAGCGTGGATGAATCGTACTGCTTTTTTTTTTCTTTTCTTCAGATGACAAGGAGAAGTGACGCACTTATATATGCAGGTAAAGATTGTGGTTGATACCGTATTACAGTTGTGCCAGCTCTCTCCTAGTTAAGGGTCTGAGCATAGAATGTTGGAGCATCTTTATATTTGGTAGCATCTTTATATTTTTTAATATCTTTTCAGAATATAACTAGTGAGCGAAAGCTATAAGATGTAGAAATACCAAATTTGGGAAAAAGGTGCAATATCAAGTAAGTTAACAGACCCTCATTAGCCTAAGGATGTGGCTATAGAGCATCAGGTTATATTTTCTCCTTTTTTATGTTTTAGCCCTGACCCTTGAAAAGGAGAAAGCAGTTTGGTAAACTCAGATGTAATTATTTGATGAATTCTTATGAAACTCGAAAACTGTTGTAAACTCATTTTCAATACATTTTCAGGATGCCTACTATGTTTCAGTGGGGGCATTCTTAGCAATGGCCTGTATGGTTGAGTTAACGTTTTGAATATCGTTAGCGTCTAAGTGGATTTTTAACATGGACATGAGGAGTAGAAGATCATTACAGCTAAACAAAATCCCGGTCCCTTTTCTAGTGAACTTGAATCAGTGATGAATTACTTTCTATCCTCTCATGGGTCAATGCACAGGTTTTCTTTTCTTTATAATAACCTTAAAACTATAAAAGTTTTCTAGTAGCTCTCAGCCTGCAAACATCACCAGTTTGTTTTTCACAATCAATCTCTAGTGTAGTGTTCCTGCTATCAAAAGCACATATGTCCCTTGATAAGCCCCTTCACTGCCAGTGGCTTTCTCGTGTAAATTTCCCACTTAAATTTTCATGATCTTTTCACTCCAGGATGCCACTTCCATCACAAGAGTTCTCCAACCTAATGGCCGTAACTACTTTGGCACTGCCATCAAAAACCTATTTGTTTCAATGTTTTATCTACAGGGAGTGGTGTAATATCTGTGGATTAGTTTTAAAGACAATCGATTACAGAATTATTGCCACCCTTCCCTTCCTGTCTTTATTTCCAATATGACCATTAAGTTAAATACTTTAATTATTCATTTTGTAATGTGCGTGTCATGGTGAAATATTAGCCATTGCCAATCTGACTGCACCAAACAGCCTCTCCCTTCCTCTTGGAGGTTAATGGTGGAGCCCACACTTTCATTAGCTTCAATAAATGTGGTACACCTCATATGTCAAAATTCCCTCAGTGGGGGGCAGAAAGCAGTAGTTTGTCATAGCACACCTCTCTGGACCAAATCAGTAGATATTCATGGTGTTGTCTGGAATATGACTCAACTTCATTAGCTACTTTGAAGCTATGTTATATATGCATACACGTGAAAATGTATTGCAAAGTGGTATTGTGTGTAAGTGAGTGAAAATCAAAAGTAGTTTTACTGAAAGATTTATATTGCAGATTAACAACCAGGCTTAATCTGCTGGAAATCAGTAATAAGATCGACATTTTATTCATTTCTCAGTAATCCTACAATTTCTGTAGACATTGCTGCTTACTTAAAAAATCAGTGAAAATGGTCTCTGAGGACTTAGTATAGAAATATACTGTAGGATGCAATATTTACCTTCCAAATATGCCATGCTAACAAAAAGTCTTTTGTACACTTAGCAAATTGCATGTTGATTAACTCTCACAAATATTGCTGAAATCAGGTTCACTTTGTCACTGGTTAATGGGTATTACATGAAATGTAACAAAACACATCTGGAATTTAAAAAAAGAAAAAAAAAAAAAAGACATGTGCATTTAGGTTCATGCACATAAAGGAAAATGCTGACACTTGGGGAAATGTTTCACCAGCAATGCAATGTTTTTTCCATGACAAATAAAATAAGAACCACATATAATTCATTTTCTTTGACGGAAAGTCAATCAGTTTTGACCTGAGCGGCATAGAGAAGGAAGTGAGGGATGCCAGAGATTAATATCATAGCCTTAAAAGCCAGTATGGATCTTTAGTCCACATGTGCCTTTCACCTGTATGACCTTACATAAGCAATTTAAGTAGTGATATTTCAACCATTCTCTTCATAATGAGTGCCTGTGCTTCATAATGAGTGCCTCAGCTCTCAATCTGATGAGAACATGATCTCCTTAGTCAGAAGAAAATAACAATTAGACTAAAAAGAATTGGCAAAGACCCTATGACTCAGTTGTCGCTGTGTAGTGGTAATGTAATTAAAATGAATATATAATGCCCTTCAGAGTTATTGGCACGTTTTTTTTAAACTTTTTGTTCTGGCCCTATTTGTGGTTAATGGTATTTCAACTGCTTACATATTTTTATACTCATTACCTGGTTTGTGCAGGTCAACAACTAATTATTATTATTATTATTATTATTTTGCAAGAAACATAGGCAACAATAATTTTATTATTTTTAGGAGAAAATACTATATAGACGATATATGTATATATATATATTGTAATTATTTTAATTACTGCATGTAACATTTATTTTACACAATCATTCTGCTCATCATCATTGCTCATTTTTATGTGGGCTGTGAATGGTCTCACTTGGATAGCGTAATGTCTGAATTTGGTAAAAACATTTTACTCAAGTCTCATTCATTATTCAGTGGATAACTTCACTTGGATACTATAAACGTAAAGCTAAAACTCTATTGGGAAAAAAAAAATACATGATCCTGATGCTTGTACTGAAGATTCTTTCAACACAACTAACTATCTGAATACTAGACTCTATATTATTCAGTAGTGGAAGAATGACATATCACACTATCCGCTGTCACTCAGATGAAGAAGAGTTTACAAACTTACAACACTATTAATCTTCACAAGATTCAAAAACATCAATGATCCATATTTTACAATGAGCAGCAGGTTATTTTTTTCCCTCAAAAGTGCAGATAATGTGCTTGGCCAGAAAGTTCTGTCTTGGTTTTATTTGATCACAGCACACATTTCCAGTTATGCTTAGAGAACTTCAGATGTTGAATTTTGTGGGTTACTCTTAAGATGGGCTTATGTCATGAGAGAATGCACAATTATTTCCTTTTTCCCCCAGGAAATTTTTGTTAGAGAAAAGCTAAGCACTTTCTTCAACTGAGTGAAAAATCTAGATAATAGTATGTAATGTTTATTTTACACAACTACTTTTGGCCGTGCTCTTGAAGTGTGCTAATAATCAAGAGATTGGCTGTACTTCTTCATCCATTAAAACGGATGATAGAAAGAGACGACTAAAAGACGAAGGACCAAAAGTTATATGCTGTGCTTAAATCACATGTTTGATGTTCGCTAATGACTCTTGAAGTCCAGCAGCAGATTTGGTGATGAAATCTCTGCCCTTGACTTCACCGGCGTCTCCTCTCACTGTGCAGCTCATTAATGACCCATCTAGTCTCATTAGAGAATGCAGGGACACCACGGCTCAGTGACCATACACCAGATTCTGAATGGAGAGCAGGAGAAACAGGTGTGTGTATTGGAGCTAAGACATATCTCTGGTCTCTTAGGCCTAATGGGAGATTATATGTCTCTGAATACATTCTCCAGAATCACACTAATGTATGGAAAATAAAAATCACATAACATGTACTTAGTTATTCGTATCTGTGGTGAAGTGAATCATTGCTTTTGTTTTAACCCTTATTTAGGCTTATTATTTAGCAACTGAATATTAAGTTTTATGAATTATTCAGCAACTAAAATAAAATCTAACAGTACAGGAAAGTAGTAATGAGAGTGAGGAATGTAATTGAGTACCCTCTGATGGCTCATGGGAATTGAATTTGTTTCAACAGTCACAGATAATGAGTTTCACAGGCTGTAAGTGAATGTAAGTGAACTGTCATCGGCATTACATCCAGAAACTTATACACACCACTGTTCACTGTTGTCCTCCGTGTTCATTCACCCTAAACACTACCTCCAACGGTATGAGCCAGGTTCTTCTCTTTTTTCCCCAGACTAATGCATTTCACCTCTGGGCCTCACTTGACATCAGAATTTACTTGTCTGTTTTCTATGGCAGCCTTACTGTAAATCACCTTGCTTACACAACCTCATAACTTTTTTAATGGGTGCACCTACCAATTACATATTGATAGTGTGTATTATTCATGTTGTACCTCTTTGCCTCCCTGTGTGGCTCCTGTGTGTATAAAAAAAAAAAAGCTGGGCAAACACACGCGCACACGTGTGTGTGTGTGTGTGTGTGTGTGTGTGTGTATATATATATATATATATATTTACAGTATATACAGTATATATATAAATATACTGCCAGTCTGTAGTTAAATAATCACTTGCATGTGGGAACACATTATGGTTCTCTGTCAAGGTAATAACCCATTGTCATCTCTGTTGGATGGCAAATATTAAACCATAGATCAATGTTTAACTATTTATAGTGGACCAAATGAGAATGTCGGCAGTTGCATTATTATTTGCCTTTGGCAAAATTATAATAATTTAACATTTCGAAATCAGAAGAATGTCGTTATCATTATTGCTTTGTGTTGAGCATGGAAATAATCTTTTTAGACTAAAGTAAGGGAAGAACGTTTGTGTGTGTGTGTAATACGTTACTTGAGCTTGCCTTTCATTAAACTGCTGTTGAAGGTGTTTATGAGATCTGTGCTGGCTTGTTGGTTGATTCCATCAGTATTGATCTCCTGTCTAAAATAAATTGTGTTGTCACAGATGAGTTTAAAATAATAATGAGCTTAAATGAACTTAAATAGCCCTGGTGCTGGAAATAGCTTGGCATTCTTTTATTTGATGCCAGTGTAGTCAGACATTGGCTTTTTTGTGAGTTTAAATAAAAGCTTGTTGCTTGGAGAAAGTGTACGCAGGAGTATTATTGTGAAGTATAGGCACAAGCAAAGCTTGGAAATTAAGGTAACAAATTTACTAGAACTCTCATTTCAAGTTAATTGACATATACATTAAATTATAAAAATACTGTGCTGTGTGAAAGCTGGATCAGTCTACACAAATACAAACAAGTTTGTCTTTCATAAACTTGTAGCCATAAAAATCTCATAAGCCACTCTATGATTAGCCTCAATTTCATGGCATCTGGTTTTAAACAGCTTTGCCTTGTACATTTTCAACACATTTACTGTTTAAGAGACCTAGAATAGGAAAAAGTATTACTTTATGTTCTAGGATTTATTATACTAATTTAATAAAAGTAAGAAAAGCTGTGGGGGAAAAACAGTATATATGAAATAGGAAAGTACTTACTTTTCATTCAGCTGGATCAGTTGGAGGTTTGTTAAAAAAAAAAAAAAAAAAATACGTATGCTTTATTTTGTTTATTATTTTATTTTATTTACCACTACCATTTTATTTCACTACTATTTACAATTCTATTTCTTAGTTTCCTATAGTCCTATATATGACTTGATACAGGATGAGGCTGGTTCTCAAGCAGAAAATGGAGTCCTTGGCATCTCAAGTTTGCTTTCAAATCACACGTCTCTGAGCTTCTGCTGAGTTAGGTCTCTGTAGCCACTAGGGAAAGCGCCCAGGTGAACTTGATTAGCTCTCGGAAGAGGAGAGGTCAAGGAAAGTCAGCTTGGGTTACATTCCACAGGAGAAATGATTGCAAAGAACAAAAAGGATTCATTGCGTGGTATATGAGTGTGGCTGTCTGGTAATGAGTGAGAATTAGGCAGGCAGTGGGAAAAGTCTCAATTTTCTCAGATGCAGCATGACACCTGCCCTTGGCCTAATTGGTCAAGGCATTTCACCTTAATCCATAGCAGGCTAAAACCCTGATTTGGCTCCAAAGTTCTATCTGAGACTGGATAAAGATAAAGGTGGGATAAAGATAAAAAGTGGGCCTCTGCCACAGCATTAATCCAGTTAGGGAGCTTTAGGAAACCCCCAAAACTCTGTGTTGAATTTTGGAATGAGACTTTAGAGGTCTCTTGTTGCATTCAAGGGAGGGATTTACTCCCTTGATCTTCATTTGACAGAGGAAGTCACTATCTATAGATTGACTCATGGAGTTGGGCTTGGAGTTGGGCTGGTGAAGTTAGAAAACTGACTCTGAAACTGTAGTTACATTTGTAAGGTTTTACATCGCCCATTCATGAAAACAGCAGGCTATAACTCTCATGGTATAATAAAGCTCTGTAAATATATTACTCTGTAACATATTCAGATTTCTCAGAACAAAACAAGTATGTTCTTCAGTGTAATTATTACAGAATCATTACAGAAATTATAGATTTTTTTATTCCAAATTATGTACAGTGAGGTTTTATTTCATATAAAATGTGTTTCTTTGTTTACAGAGCTTTACCTGCAAATATTATATTACATTACATCTCAAAACAAATAAGATCAGGTTTGTTCTTTATTCAAATATAATCACAGCTTAGAGCTCTATAAAAAATCATTTTAACAGTATTTCAGTTCTTGTTAAACCAATTTTAAAACCATATATGATCCACTGAATACTTTATGTAAATCCACCATAATAACGCAAAAATAAGTTTAAAGTTGTTATGGCCTATGGCCTTTTTCTTTTTCTGCACAGATCTGAATTACATGTCAGCAGAAGTACCCTAAAGAACACTCTGATTAAGCATCCTTCTCTAAGGGCTCTAATCTGAGAGACTTCTAGAAGGTATTTTACGTCCACCATTGCTTAGCATATAGAGTAGATATTGCTGCTTTTTTTGATTAAACTCTACTTTGTCCTCTAGCACCTGTTAAAACTGTGAAACCTTGAAGGGTTGAAATGGAATGCTAGCGTTGTCCCAGTGCTCACAGGTTTGAGGAGTTGAATAGCATGGTTAATAGTCTCATTCCTTGAGATACGGGAGGCCCAGTGGAATAATGTTATTATACATCACGCGTGCAGAGTGAGAATGAAGTATGTGTTGGTGAATGTGGGGCAAAGCTTGGTACTTGATGGGTTCTACATAAACGAGAGCTTAACAACACTTAATCATTCACGCACAATGTAATGTTTTGGTTTGTGAACTGTCTGTGCACGCAGAGCCTTTGCTCCACTCTGTTTAATTGTATGCTGCCTATCAGACACAAATGCAACAACTGTCCAATGATCTTCACCTAAAAACACCATTACTGTACAGTTATGCAGACAATTAGTATACTGTCTTTGCTGTAACCATTTACCTCCCGATGTTTATGATTTGTTTGTTTTAATATATAAAAACATGAAGTGCTTTTGCTTGCTACTAGACACATGGGGTCATAAAAAATGGAAAACGAATTTGAAACTCAGGAACCGTCTTTAAATTGTAGTAGACAAATTATAGCTTAGTGCATGAGCTATGATATAATTCCGACACATGGAATAAAGTAATTCTCTTGTTACGTAGCTGTATCCCAGGACCATGCCAAAAAATTCCTCTCTTAATTCATTATACAGTGGAAGAGAAGGCCTTAGTGTGACACCCCTGAACATGTGTAAACAGTAAAGTGTGCTTTTAATTCTTGTGGATTGTCTGCAAGGGGTAAGAGTTTGATCCAAGCTCTTTGATGTAAGGAAAAATAATTTGAAAATCATGACTTATACCTGACCATAAAATCTTTTCTTTTATAGTCATGATGAGAAGATCATGACCTGGGTTATTGTGCAACTTGTGAATATTGATGCTGGCATAACAAATATTAGTTTAATATGAGGTACAATATTTTTATACAATGCTTTAATTCGAATCAGGCCTAATTACAGTGCTGTATACACCTGGCATATGCATGCAATACCATATTCCAGTATTTGTAATGGCTTGGCCCAAGGATCAAAGGCACTGCTTTTGATGGTATTTGGCATCAGGAAGTCTTGGCTGGTGCATAAATGAGATTAGAAAAGCCTCCTGAACTAAAAAGCATTGCTCTTGATCTCAACAGAACTAGCACAATAACACATGGCAGTTTTAAAACAGATTTAATTCTAAAACTATTTCTTCCACTTCCTTTCTTCATGGCTATATGTACTGTATGTTTTGATGAACATATGCCTAGTAAGGAATCATATTTTGATGCTCTATTTTAGGACTGATAATATTGTTGATCATGTACAGTATATAATACATTAATGAATATTGAGCCATTGGGTAAAATGGTACAATCTGTATGTTTTACTACTGTATTCATAATGAACTTTGAATGAAGTGTTCCTGGAGTTTTGTTCAGATTCATAATTATAAATGTGTTCCCTGTTTTTTTTTTTTTTTTAAAGAAACCATAGCCAGGCTGCAACATGTTTCAAGAACTTCAATAATTTGTTAAAATAACATTTCAGAATTCAGCTGTAGTTATTTTCAGAAAGGTTCCAGTGGCACAGAAGGGGGAACATTAAATCTGAATGTACGATTTGGCAGCGTGTCCCTAAAATCTGGGAATAAGCTGCAGTCCAAGCTGAGACACTGAGATACTCTGATTAGCCTAGATTATAGCTGAAACCTGATGTCTTTTGCCAACGTGATTACAGGCCAATTTTGGTTCAGATATACAAGACAGACCAGATGCTGAATGAAAAAAACCAAAAAAAACACTGACAACTTTAAATGACAAAACAGACAAGTGAATAAGAATGCGTTAATCAGAGATCAGCAAAATAGTATGTTTTCATTTTCTCTGCTTGGTCTGTAGCTTGAACAAGAGTGTTATATGGCTCTAATGCTACAATCTGAATCTTTGCCTGTGTTCCTTTTAAAATTACCACTAAAGATTTCGTTGCAGTGAGCAAGAAACACAGAATGCAGATTGTTTTTTTAAAGAGTTAGTCTTAATATTTTGGTGTATAGATGAGTGTTGATTTATTGTTAATAGCTATCCAACTTTCACAGTAATGAGGGGGAAAGATTAATGTTAAGATTTAAGAATTAAGATTTTCCATTTCCAGAATCTTTACCTCACTTTAAAGTCAGCAGCTTTAAACAATGCTTTATTTTCAGGCTGATAAATTGCACCTTGTGTTAAACAAACCTCCAAAAACCAACCTATTGATGAAACCAACCACAACACTGGATACTTGTTGGCCTACTTATTCTTAAACTAACTGTCAGCATAAGTCTCAGACAGTTCAGCACGACATCCTTCAGTCTCTGGGGTGGACATCAAGGATCAAATTACATCGCCCAGCATGAGCTGAAATGATAACCCTGATGCCAGCGAGGATAAATCAGAATCTAAACCGTGCCCTACTAAAATGGCCCTTTTGATTACTTCTCCAATAAGTGACATTTCCTTTTCTCATGCCTATTTCAAGACATTTATTTCCCCCGTGGTATTTGGCTGTGCAGATGCCTTGCTTAACACTTGGTTCAATGTGACCCAAATGTCTGCGTAATTTAAGCCCTCTCATCTCCCAGACACAGTAAATGATTGTATTGGTATTCATAAGATTTTTTTCCAGCTTGGCATTTGTGACTGAAGTTTAATATTGTACATACAGTACCTAGTGCCTCATAAACAAGAATCACAGGGTATATGATGAAAAATATATAATATCAGACCCCTCCAAGATTTTGTTTGGCATCCTTAATGAAAATCAGCAAAAATTAATACTATATAGAAAGAATAACATGCAGTAAGTGACATTTTGTGCTCAAACTATAGTGTACAGTGTTTTATGCTTTTTTTTTTTTTAAACACATTTTTATGTAATGCATTAAATCTCCTCAATATTTTGTGATGCCTGCCCTGGAGAAAGTATCTTCCTATAATGTCTAACAAGAGACACTTCTAGTGTGACCTGCTTCCACTCATCATTGCAGAAAGGTTTACACTCCTTTATATTCTTAGGTTTGTGCATGTGGATGTAGTCTTCAGTTCAGGTTTTCAGCAGGGTTCAAATGTGGACATGGAGATGATCATTGAAATACAATGATTTTGTGTTTGTTTATTCATTTCTGTGTTGTTTGGCTCATAATCTATGGAGAAATAGTTTATATATACTGAGTATGGAAGTAGCGTAAGCCAATGCCATTATCTATATCTGTTTAGTACTCCAAATATTCATATCTGTTCATAGCCTAAACCAGAAGGGGGGTTGTTGTTTATTATTATTATTATTATTATTATTATTATTATTATTATTATTATTATTATTACTGGGTCCCAGAGGACTAGTGGTCAGGCCATGGTGCTCTCACTACTGCGGCTCGGGTTTGACTCGCCACTGGGGTTGCACCAGTCCCAAGCTCGGATAAAATTGGGGAGGGTTGCATCAGGAAGGACATCTGGCATAAAAACTGTGCCAAATCAAATATGTGGACCAATGATCTACTGTGTCCACCCCCATACGCAATCAGCCGAAAGAAGAACAACATTATTATTATTGTTGTATTTATTTATTTTAAATTCAACATGAATGCTACATCCCTTGAAATACAAACATCCGCTGGTGTGATTTTTTGCTGCGTCCCTCAGGATCCCAGTCCTGATGTAGACCTCTTGTCTCAACCAGATGCCCTGTGAATCTTTTGTATTCAGTTAGACACCTATTGAGTTACCTATTTACAAGGTAAACAAGGTTTACAAGATAGGTTTGCCTAATGAACTGCCACCTCCATTTTGGATTTTGTTTAATCGTCGTCACTGCATCCTCAAAAGAATCAGAAACCTCACCACTTACTATACTGTGTAACTCAAGAGATAGTAGCCTACAATGGATCATTTCTGGTGCTTTCTTACCAAGTTACCACATTTATTGCATCGGCATTATTGCGCTTATTAAAAGGGAGAGGGATCCTTTGAGCTCACCCAATTCCTGCTCTGGTGAATATATAATCAAAACTGATCCAGAAGAAACTCTCTCTCTCTCTCCTCTCTCTCTCTCTCTCTCTCTCTCTCTCTCTCCTCTCTCTCTCTCTCTCTCTCTCTCTCCTCTCTCTCTCTCTCTCTCTTCTCTCTCCTCTCTCTCTCTCTCTCTCCTCCTCTCTCTCCTCTCTCTCTCTCTCTCATATTGATTATTTACCAGGTCTTCCCTACAAGTCTAAAACGACTTTAATAAACCTCTCTGGTAAGCTCTGAGTATTGCTGGAAAGTTTTAAATCACTTTGATCAAATTCTAAGCAAACAAATGGATTTGCCCCTCAAGAGAAATGAATAGAGAAATAGATGAATAGAAAGGACATTATACCTTTATGAGACATTAGAGAGCTATAAAAAATGGTAGTGTCTATGTGGGCATTTTGCTGGCAAGATTTGCTAAGATGATGTAAATTACATTCTGAACACCTATGGGGATATTTTGGACTCACTACTTAGACAGTACTTTCTACCACCACCATCAAAACACAAACAGAGAGAATATCTTTTAGAAGAATGGTGTTTGTCTCTCCAGTACAGTTCCAGAGACTTGTATAATGCATTCCAAAGCACATTGAAGGTTTTCTGGTGGTTTGTGGTGGCCCAACACCTTATGAGACACTATGTTGGTTTTTCCTTTATCACCTATCTCTCTATCTGGAGGAAGACATCCTTAAATATGCTTCTGAGCTTCTAAATAAGTCAAAGTAATGAATGTGAAAAGAGGTGAAATGTACATTACAGTAAATTAACGAAAAAATAAAGTCCAAACAAACAGAAGACAATGTCTTGAACTTAATTCCATTGAAATACTGCAGCATGATTCGAAGCTGGTCATTCAAGTAAAACATCCAGAAAACGTAGAGTTTTGTTCTGATTTGAAACCACATATATCAACTTGGAACAAGGTCAGAATAGTAGCATTCAAGAAGAAATCCACCTTGTGGTTCCCAAACTCACAACTTTAGAAACAAACCCTTCAATCATAATACAACCATTTTGTTATATTTCTAGCTGTGTACAGGATCTATCTGAAAGGTGTCTATGGGAATCCTGGCCACAGTGATGTTGTAGAAACATTAGACTTTGAAAAGGCCAAATGGATGCTGACATGACTTGATGGCTAGAGTTTGACTGTGATGACTGTATGGCAGCTGTGTGCGTACAGTATCCTTTGAGCTCACTCTGTGGAAGAACAGACAGAAGTGTTCATGTGGATGATTGATGTCTAGAGCCCACTGTCAACCTCAAGGTTAGTTCTGACTATAACAAACTATAAACAATACACAATGACTCACCTGGCATACCTTGGCATACTAGCAATGCAGTTTTCAAATATGGACGCTCTGCCCCCCAACTCTGCTCCACACACTCCACCAGACACACTTTTACCAATCAGATTTGACAATACACAACATTGATGAAATAGGAGCACTGAATGTAACTTTTGCAAGCAGAGATTCAGCCTCATTTCCACAAATTAACCACCAATGATGGATTCATTTAAGGCACTAGTTCATTTTGGACTTAATTAGTGGTCAGGCACTGCAGGCGGTGGAACTCTATTCTTCTTCTATTCTGGAAGTCTATATCAGCCTGTAACTGTGTAACAAAGTTGTGAAATCTGGCACAGTTTTCACTAATTTGGCATAGTGCCAATAGCCATTTCACCAATGTTGAGCTCCGTCCCTCAATGCCTCCAGCGCTACCATTGGGTCAAATTTCAAGGTACATTTTTGCTTATAGCTTTTGAATCATTTGACATAGGAACAATGTAACGGTCATAAGTTACCCTTAGTGTTTATATGTTCCGTGTTTGTTTGGTTTATATTATTTGTATATATGTTTGTTTTCCTTTGTTTGTTTGCTTGAAAATAATTATGGTTATTTTTTTCTAGTTTAGACTGAAAAAAAGACACCAAGAGTTTTCTTTCTTTGTTTTAGTTAGAGTTTATATCAAGTCCCTTTTCTTACCTTTTGTCTCTGGGTTCATGGCTGCAGCATGGTTCCAGGAGGTGGGGTTTAAGGGGATGTGTAGCCTTCCTGTTCCCCCTTTTATGCTATCTTGAAGAATTATGGGTAGTGTAGGCCTAGTCTATCAAGCCTGTGTGAGTGTGTGTGTGTGTGTGTGTGTGTGTGTGTGGGGGGGGGGGGGGGTGTCATTGTTTTATTTTGAATATAGTTTATGAAGATGTATTGTTTTATTATTTCTGGTATTTGTTTTTTGGTAATATTGACATTACAATCTATTTTGAATTTTAGTGTCAGTTGTTTGTATTTATTTATGTATATATGATTTCCATTCCCCTTTGCATGTGAATTGGTTTGACCCCTGAGATTGAAAGGGTGCATTTTGTCTGTTTGAAGGCAGTTCTGTTTAATGTTTTTTTTGTTTTGTTGATTTGTTTGTGAATGCAAGTTTTGGAGTCAATAAAACTTTTATATTGATTGCAAGCAGTGTCTCCTGCCTTTTGCTCTGGCCATGTCTCCACAAACAAACTTAAACGGCTGATGTCATTTCCACCATATTTGAAGGCAAAGCCCCCAAACAGCAAGTGAGGACATATCTCTACAATGGCTTGAAGAATCAACATGAAACTTGAGAATACTTATTGGGACACCACCCCCAGGTCATGTCATGTCATTTCATGTCATTTGAGAATTGTATGTTTTTTCTCAAACCATTTGGAATCACTTCATAATTCTGGTGTCATCTGATTTCTGATGTGATGCCAAGTCATGTCATTACAAACATTTTCCATCCACCATTTCTAAATTTCCACCATTATGCAAAACAGGAACTTTGACTATATCTCAGAAACATTGACATTTTTGCCCCAAATGTGGCAGACACCTTAAGAATGATGTCATGAGAGACCCTATTTACTTTCGTCTCATTTGACCGCTAGGTGACACTATAATAAGGAAAAATGTGTTTTTTCCCCCCATTATTCTTGAAGTAATTGATTTGGGTTAGCATCTTGATTCTTGTTTTCCCTGAATCCTGGGAAGCTTCCAAGGTCAGTTGATGTAAAAACTTTCATAGCCACCTTTGTATTTTATGAACAACTTGGAATTTCTTGAAAACCCTTTAAAATTTTCACAGCCTTCAATTTTTGTCCAATTCTCAACACTTTTGGCTCAGATCATCTCCAGACCAAGCAGCACAAAAATTATCAGATGGATTTTTGACAATGCAAGTAAACAACAGCTTTATAAACAGCTTTCAGAAAGCTTCCAACAAGATCCAAAACGTAAGGCAGAGATAAAGATGTAGAACAGGCAATGGCCAGTCTATGTGCAAACAACATAGAACATGGCAAAAAATCAAACTGATCAAAATAAAATGCATACTAACAACCGGTATAGAAACACAGATCATATGACAAGCAGTTGGTAAGTGGAAACAAGAGTCCTTATATAGTGTGTATCATTGAGTTCAGGTGACTGTGATCAGTAATCAGGTGAGAGGGACTGTGTGGGATGGGAATTGGAGTCCTTGGCGGCCATGTTTGTAGGCCGCATGGTATTATGGGTAGTGTAGTTGGACGCCGATTCTGGCATTGACATGACATACACACACAAAATACTGCTTTAACTGCACACAAAAAAATGAGAATAAACAAAATCCAGCCATATCAACATTGTACCGTTAACAGTAAAACTCCTATATTAATGAATAATTTCAGTCTGCAAAATAATTTAAAAAGTTCTCATAACTCATCAACTGCTTGACCTAAAATCATAATGTCTTTGTCATGTGGTTTCTTGGAGACTTCCACTTTAAAGTCATGTATTTTTTTAATTTTTGAAATCTGCATTGTAATATAGCAGGCACTGATGGTGAAATAGCCAAAAAATGTGATATCATCTCTCTCAGGTCATATCTCTGCAGTGCTTCATTGTATCAATACCAAATTTGCAAATTTGAAAGCTATGTTGAGGACCATGTCCTGAGGGAGGACAAAACATTGGTGTCATTTGACCTCAAGGTGGTGCTATATAGTGCTTGACCCCTCAGTAGCTACTTGCAGTGCTATTTAGGGGGCCGAGCACCTAAGATGCATAGGCACCTTATTGTTATTCTACATTTTCTTCTTCATCTTCTTCTTCTGGCTAGGGTGTCTATGGCAGCCCATAGAACTATCTTGTAAAAAGTTGTGAAATTTGGCTGAAAGTCTAAGGAACTGACCATTCTGACCAAATTTGGGCCAAGTGCTTCCAACGCTCTAGCGCCACCACTGGGTCAAATTTTGGCCTAATTTGGAAGTATGTTTATGGTCATAAATTTTGAACTGTGTGTCCAAAATTTAAAAGGTATTCCTGGATTCTCTGGGTCGAGATGAGTTCAACAAATGCTACCATTTCTCCTAATTAGATTTTCTGCCATCTTATTAAAACTATAGACTATATTAAAAACTTTTCAGTCCTCCTCCTACAAATTTTGTCCAATCATCACCAAATTTGGCATACATCATCTTCGGAGTAAGCCTCACAAACGTCATCAAAAGAATTTTGAATGTTCCAAATGGTTTGTCACTAATGGGCCAACGAATCTGGCAGCAAAGCCGCCAAACAGGAAGTGAGGCTGAATCTCAGCAACGACTTGCACACTAACACAGAACTTGGTAGGCCTCGTCAAAACCATCACTTGAGGCTACGCAACAAATTTCATGGCAGCGTCACCTACTGGTCAAAAGTAACAATAACATGCTAAAAAATGCTTACATCTAACTGCCATTTTTACTCCTCCTCCTCCAAATTTTGTCCTATCTTCACCAAATTTTTTGAGGTAAAATCTCACATCATCTTTAGACCTGTCTGAACAAAAGTTATGAAAGAATATTGATATTCAATCTGTTCTTCTGTAACGCACTGGCCAATGTAAAAAACAGGATGTGAGGGTATATCTCAGCAATGTATCTACGTGTCATCACGAAACTTGATGCCTTGATGATGACCGTGCCCTGAATGTACCCACAGACGTTTCATAACTGTGCCACCTTGTGGTCAAAAACTGTAACAACTTTTATTTTTTTTCCTTTTTGTGCTAAATTCACAGTTCTTTTTTCTATAATTCCCTGGGGTATGCTGAAGTGAACACACACCAAGATCTTAAATCAAGCGTACATCCTGTTGATCATCTTGGATTTTGTCAAAAACAGGGTTTTTTTTACTATTCCTCCTACAAATTATGTCCCACCAACAATAAATTTGGCATACATCATATTCAGACCAGCCTGGACAAAACTTATGAAAGAAAATATTGATATTCCAAACAGTTTGCCTGTAATGTGCCAACAAATATGATGGCAAAGCCACCAAACAGGAAGTGAGGCTGTATCTCTATCTGACCTTGCACTCTGACACAAATCTTGATAGGCATCTTCAGGACCATGCCCTGAGGTTATACAACAAATTTTGTGATAGTGCCACTTACTGGTCAGAAGTCACAATAACATGCCAAAAATGCTTCCATCTAACTGCCATTTTTGCTACTCCTCCTCAAAATTTTATCCACATATATCTTCACCAAATTTGGCTCACATCATATTGAGACCTGTCTAAACTTGCACAAAGTGGGGAAAAAAGGCAGAGACTGATGAGAAAAAACATAAATACCTTAGATGCTTTTAAATTGCAAGAAGAATTTTTTTTTTCAGAGCAGTAGGAATCACGACCAAAGGTCAAAGAAGCAGAAGACAACTCCACAGGTCACAGCAGGAGTGGCAGGTGCAGCAGCAATGCCACCCTGCTGCCCAATTATTCATCTAGACCTTTCCTCCTACAGTCAGAGAATTCCACCACTGTCCTTGGTCAAAACATACACATCATGACTGAAACTAAAAATCACTCTCGAATCCCTCTTGAATCCCTTTGCCTAAAGTATGGCTCTGCTTTTCTGTGATTGCTTAGGCACCAATTGCAGTGCGTCTCTGAATGTGCGATGCACCAAGTCTGGGTGCTTGGCCTGCGAAAATGCTGCTTGCAGCTTTAATTGGATTTAATTTTGGTCATGAATAGAATAAACATTAGTGGTAACACTTTATTTGGATGGTCCAATGTAGACAATCATGAAGCAACCTAGCAACTGATTCTCAACATATAAAATGTAACTATCTTTCATTAACATGTCATTAAATGTATCAATAGAGTTCCACACAAAGGGAATTTAATATTTGAATAGGATTAGGGACAAGATGGTAGATGATCTACTAAACATCAATCTGGACTACCAAAATAATGTGAAAGCAAAATGAATATGTTTAAAGTTTATAGATGATCTACTAGTTTATAGATGATCTACTAAACTTGAACAGAAGCTAGATTATCCAACTAAGTGAAAATAAAAAGTGATGAGTTTGTAGTCTAAAGACTGTGAATAGATTATCTATTAAACATAGAGAACCAGGAACTCAGGCTCCAGGTTTCGAACCCTGGTCCTGGAGTACCCCCTATCCTATAAACATTACCGTTTTCCTGGGTGTAACACACCTGATCCAATTAATCAGCTAATTAATAGCTCTTTTTGAGTTGAAGTGGGTGGGTTAGAGCAGGGAAAACAGATGGTACGTAAGGACCAGCATAAGGAGACGTTTTCTTAAAGAGAATTTCATGAAAAAACATTGCAATAGATCTATTGCATTTGACTTGTGTCATATGGTACAGAATAATCAGGAAATAGAATAAAGCACATATTCTATTACATTTCTTTCCAAAGGAACAATGCCATTGAGTGATTGTTCACAGCAGATGGGCAGATTAGAAATTTTGAAATGTAATGTCTGTTCTGATGTGGTTCTGACTTGAAAGTTGCACATGGTTATTACATCAAAGTTATCAGGCTCCCACTAGAGTGCTACAGCAATCTCAGAGAAGGCAAGTCATGCATTGCACTTGGAGGAGATGAAAGATGGAGAAGTGGGGTTGAGACCTTTTGCTGCTTCATGAATGAAATGCCTGTGCACAATATAAAAGGCACGGGGTGTGACACAGAGGGAAAGGAGTATGGCTCAGTTAGGATTCACTCTCTTCACCAAGAACAAACTCTATTTTGTTCTTTTGTATTATGCTAACTGTATCCTTTTCACTGAATATTAGTATGTATCTGTAAGTAGTGGGTTAAAAGTGATGTTACTCTGATACTACTTGTTGTTTTGTAGATTCTATTCAAAAGTGCAGAAAGGCATATTGGTTTTGACATATTTATAAGCACGTGTGTTTCATTGTTTTGCAATAACGACTTTTTTTCTTTATTTTTAAATTAAGTGTTAATACTTGTGGAAGGCAATGTTTTTCCCCTGGGGACCTGCAGGTACCAAATTGCATATTTTCCAAGTTTCACAAACTACCTCAGGGTTTTGGGCTACTTACAACACAAGTTTTCCCTAGTAACTATGCAACCTACCATACAAATAATCCCAGAATTCTTTATTAATTAGAGAGAATGATGAGCAAAGCAAGGAAGTGAAGAAGAGGGTATGCTGTAGGGGGTATATATTCATATTTTTGTGGTCTGTTGGAACATGATAAATTGTGGTGATGAGGGTATGTCGCATGATCACTCCCAAAAGCAAGCATGCCTTACTTTTGTAATTCTATATGACAAAGTGTATATATAAAGAAGACCACAAAGAGAATGTAAAGAGCAAAAGTAATACATTTAACCAGTTTAATATCTAAACAAGAACTATGCCAGATAAACTCTCAAGACAGAATCAAAGTCTGAAAGTGGCAGTGAAGTAACTGGATTTTTTGGCTGGTATGCATTAGTGGTCGATCGCACAATACCACAGAGCCACTTTTGAGCTGGAATGTATTGATCTGTGAGCAAAGTTTCAGATGAGTGATTGCACATCTGAAGCTGAGCTGCTTTTTTCATTGTGCTTTGCTGCCTGCAAAATCAAAACATTTACCCTGCTTTAGCTACCCGCTCAAATTTCTTTAGTCAGCACAAACAGTCATTGGCCTTTTCAGCATTTAATAAAACCACAAAAAAAGAAAGTATTCAGAAAAAAACTTCATTGTAGACTCTACCCCAAAGTATGCAAAAGGGGTTCAAGTTCTTGTAAGAAAAGTGTAGGGTACAAACCTAACATAACACTGGGTTAAAAGATGGTACCAAGACACTGTAACAAAATTACATTAAAATGTCAGACAAGTATGCTGTACAAACGAAATGATAAATAACAAGGTAGTAAGTACAATTATACTGAATTTCACTGTTACTCCCCAAGCAGCAACACAGAAATTTTCACAGTTGGAAGTAAGCAAGCAAGTTATATGGTCTAAAATTGGAATAACAATAAAATTATGTCAATATTACTTTTAATTTAACCATTTGTTACTTCCTGCTTATTCTTTTTTTAGTTGGTAACTTCAGAACTATTGTGTCTTTTTTCAACAGTTTGTACTATAATGTCAATACCTTCAAGATTTGATGGAATTTCACGGTAAGTGTTATATTTACCTGTAGCATCATATATAGTATGCTTTCTGTTATCATAAATCATACCCTGTAAAAGAAAGTGACAGTTGTTACTATGTTTTTTTTTTCGCATCCTTACTTTGTCCTTCAGAAAAATATCCATTCCTGTGTATCAATTTTTTGTTAGTATGTTTTTGTTAACAATATAGTGTAACTAATGAAAACTTAAACCTCCTTGAGATACATACCGTCTACACCTAGTTATCATCTTTATAAAAAAACTAACCATTTCTTTGCTGTTTGTACTGCAAACATACCTGCTTAATATCTGCTTAATATTTTAGTACCATCATTTTAGTCTACTTTATTTTAAATGTTTTGCTACTTACAATTTTGTATACAAAATTATTATTCAGAACTGTGGTGTCTGTGCCAGATGATTTCTCAGGTAATACCAGGAATATTGAGAACTTTAAAAGAAAAAAAAGATTTTCATAATCACAAGAATTGTTTCATCAGGCTATACATTATTGCTAGACTGTGGGTGGGTCCAGTGTAATTGCATGACAAGGACACAAACTGCTGTATATATGAGGGGAAAAATGAAATAGAGGTGTAAGAAAAAAAAAACAAAAAACAGATCTACCCTTGTCAGGTCTGGCTGTGTTACAAAACCGAACTCCAGCCTTTAAGGTAGCTGTTTTGACCTGGAGGCAGAGATATTGGTAGCCTCTGCATATTGTGATTATCTGTTCAGCGAGTGACACATTACTCAGCACACCTCGCACCATTACTCTGTCACTTGAAATGCTTAACAAAAGAAGTTGCCACACATCTTCACAGCTAAGCATTGTTCAGAGCGATTCTCATTATGCTACCCCCTAATGGTTTAAATTGCCCCTTAATGATAACAATAAAGATGAGACTTAACGATGAAGGAGCCTCAGAGGGGCCTAGAAATGGCTCTGAACATGTTAATTGTGAGGTCTGTAATGACATGGTTGTGTTAGTCTACTTTTTAGTTGTGTAATGAAAGTGCAATGAGAAGCTTGTCTTGATATTTGTAAATCACTTTATAATGTATGTTCTGATACGGGATCCTTTCTTTGCTGTATCTTTCATGATTGATTAGGTAGGTGAGTAAAAAAGATCCGCATTTGATCAGTTTTATTGTGTTTTCTATGATAATGTGTATCAGTAGTATTGGGGTGAACTCTGAATCCTCTTTGTTGTAATGAGATGCTTCTTAAGGCTGCACTCAGGGGCTCAGCTGGTACTGTGAGATGTATATAAATAAGATGATGCTTTGTATTCAGGCTCACAAGTACAACCGAATCTCATCATTTATACTAATTTGTGCTACAAGCAATGCCTTTGCTTTTGTGTTTCACTTTTTACCCATATTAATATTTTTGTTTGGATTTTAAAACTAAAATTAGAAAAAAGAATCCATAACTATGGACTTGTGCCAACAAATGACTTGAGTTAACATTAACGATACATGTACCTTAAAGTGAAATGTCCGTGTACTTCAGCTATATTAATCAACATATACACAGGAAATTCATCTTATTATTTCTTTCCGTTTATGAGCATATTGGAACCATTTTCATTTTTTTCACTACAAATATAGTATGTCACTTGACAATATTATGGCTCAATATTCCGCACAAAAGCGATGTAGACAGGAGCCCAAAATGCATTAGTTTTTCATTATAAGCGCCACAGCACCTCTCACAGAGAAGGTGCATTCTCTCTGTGCACCCTATTCATTCTGAATGAAGTGACGATGGCTGCAGTTCAATGACCCCTTATCTGATGCTGCGCCTCTGTCATCAAAGCTGTCAGACTGGAAGGATTAGGTACAGCTTACATCGATATGTTGGCGGGATACACACACATACACGCACACACCATCTAGTGAGAGAAAATAAAAGGCAGAAGTACAGAGAGCCACCATGAATATGATGAGGGGAGCTCAGGTCAGAACTGCAGGCAGGGTTGTGTGTTTTCATCAGAAGCCATCGTAATAGCAGGCAGCAGTGTTATAAAAGAAAGCTCTTGAAAATATTAAACAAATCAACCTTGGCTCTTAGTGTGTTTTTTTATGTTAGTGAACAAAGACGCCATGCATTAGCAGTAAGCTTCAATAGAGCTGTTTCTCTCAAATCAGTGATTTGGCATGTTGGACAAATAAATACATTTATTCATAGTGAAATCATTGAACAAGCTATTCACCGAGGTTATGGTTTAATTGAAATGCTCATACTGTGATGTACCACAATGTACCAGAAAACTATGTCTTATTAACTCTTTCCCTCCATCTGTTTTTCCCCTCCCTGTTTTATTAATTACTTCATTTTTCTTTCTCAAGCCATAGATGTCACAGAGCTTTGGTGCTATTGGTTTTCTGTCATGACGTGTGATCCAAATGCCCTAATATTTTTGCTTTATCTTCAGTAAATGAAAAAACATGCTGACCACAAGAGCACTGGAACTGCTTTCGCTAGTCTCAGGAGACTAGCTACTGGAAATATGATAAAGCTTTTGGCAGTATGACGATTATTCGTGATGACCCACCTGCATTTCAGTGCAGCTGTTGTGCAAAGCGCTCATATGATCTGAAAACAACAAAGGCTTCAACCACGAGATTTTTCGCTTTTACAGTTCTGTAGCTTTCAACAAAGCATCAGTATAGTCTGTATCAATATCTTCTGTCAATATGTCCTCACTAATGTATTTCAATTCACCTCGATGTTTATTTGTATACTATTTTTTATCAATAGACAATTCCACAAAGCAGCTTAACAGAAATCTAGATAACTAATGAGCAAGCCAGAGGTGATAGTGGCAAGTAAAAAAACAAAACAAAAACAACAACAGCATATTGTTAAGGACCGGTCATATGGACCCGTCCTCTTCTGGGGGACCCTGGATAGTGTGATTTTGCAGTACATATTATAATGTCTTTAAATATTGATATAATCAAATTTTTAAAAGAGCTTTTGGATTAAAAAAAAGCTCCATCCACATTTCAGTGATTTGTTAATGTTGATTTTTACCACAGTGTGGTTAAATGCTTGAATCTGATTGGTCAGAAGGTATGTATTATTTTTTTTGTGTAACAGCACAGGTAGTTCTGGCTATAACATGAGCAGTAGGAGAATATTAATGCACTCATTATAATAATAATAAACTGATTAAAAAAAAAAACATTTTGATTAGCAAAGTAAAACCTAATCATTGACGTGGTGACGTTTGGTAGAGGACATTTATTTAACATTTATGGAAAGAGTCTGAGTTGTAAGTGCGTTATAACAGTCATGGTGCTGGTGCAATGTTTATCAGCACAGGAAAGTCTTCAGGACAAAGGAGTTTTCCAGTTGCTTTCCAGTTTCTTGGTAAAATGACAAGCTGACATAATCATCTTCCTGTCACCTAATATCCACAAATGACAAAAAAACCATCAGTATCTACCTCTATGATAAGCACATTAACTGGGTTGGGATTCCCAAAAGCATTGTAGCACAAAGATCACTCTCTCTCCCAGTTAAGATGATCTTAATGCTTTTGTGAAAATCAGCCCTGTACAGTGTAAGTTGAGCATGCAACCAGTGTGCTAAAGAACTCACAGGAGGGACTGGAGAGCCTTTTCTAGTTCATCTAATATTTATTTCTGTTACACTGAATTGAACTAGAGCATTTTCTGTTTAAAACCATTTAAGAATAAATACAAAACAAAAGCTCACAGGCTTTAAAGCCTTCCATTGTTCTAAAATATTCAGGATTGAAGCAAAGCCAACGTGCATTTTGTTGAACATATGTCTTACAGCTTCAGGGCTTGATGTTTGATCCTGAGTCCTGATACTACCTGTGTGATATGTGGCATGCTTGTCACGTGTCTGTGTGGGTTTCCTCCTGGTTCTTTGCTTTTTTTTAAAAACACAGGGTGATTGACTACTTTAAATTGAATGTGTGTGTGTTTGTGTTCTCCATTAAGAAAAAAATCTATGCAAAGAAACCATTATTTTTCCATAAACAAAAATAGATTTACAGAAACCTTCTTGCATCTTCATCTGAACCTCAGGAAATGAGCGACGATGGTAATGACATATCAACCTCATCTATTCATTCATACCTTTTAGCATCATTTAGAAAGAGAATAAATTGGCACCGACAGCGGTGACGATGCCACACCTAATAACTCAACATACTGATTTATTCATAATTCATTTCAGGAAGCCATTTACTGCTGTGGAAGATATTGTAATATTCACGACAGACCCACAGAGTATAAATAAGTAATATAATAAGAAGCCTTCACTGAATTATTCCTTTAAGTGGTTTTGAACACAGGTGACACACTTTTTGTGCACAGAGGTAATTTAAAATGACCGATGACTTCTCATTACAGTAGTATTTGTTTGTTTATTAATGAACTATTAAATATATACCAAATTTTGGCTTACTTTGAGGATCTTGAATTTAAGTTTAAAGTCAGTGTGTAGGAGAACCATGGGGTGCTTTTTTTTTTTTTTCTTTTCAAGATGCCAGTGAGTGCCCTGGGATATTAGTGAGGTAGATAAACCTGGTCTTCCTCAATCTTTTTTTTGCCTTCATCCTCTTATAGGGTCTCTTTCCTCCTCATCTATGTGTGAGTTGCACCTGCCCTACCAGCACTCTATCCCTCATTTATGTATACTGGCTCTGAACCCCCTATTTCTCTTTTTTTTCCCCCTCTTTTTTTCCCCTGAAGATCACAAAGCCCTATGCTTTTTAAATCTTCTACTTGTCAGTGCTGCATGTTGTGTAGTAAAGGCTGGTGGTAAGGGCTTTTTGTCATTAGGGAGAGCCAATAGAAACAGATGAGTCCCCTTCCCCTCTGGTCCTGGAGAGAATTTGGAAAATGATCCCCATGAAGCAACATGGACAAAGCCTCGACTGGGGCATTCGTCCTGTCTCTTTTGGTAGAAGAGAGAAAGTGAGAGAAATGTGCTTGGGAAATTGAACTGTAGCATAGTCTTTTAAACAACTCCTACTGTGCAGAGAGCTTTTGCTCATCAATAGAATATGCTGTCAAACTGTGTAAGGAAATGAAGTTTGCTGCTCTAAATCCCAAAGTGTCCAATAGCAAAAAGTAGCAGGCTTACAGAAACGAGAGTGGCACTATGATGTGCAGGAGGTCCTCATACATAAAAACTGCATGCTTTATTGGCATTGCTTTCGTGCTGCTCAGAACACAAACAGGTCATGCTGCATAGCTTTGCAAAATTAAAGAGCACTGCAACATGGCAGTGTCTGTCAAAGCAATCAGCGACAGATTCTGTTTAAAAAAAAAAGTTTTTACTATAGGATTCACTATGCGATTCACTATGGGTTGTTTTCAGAGCTGATGACTTAAGTCCAAATGCTACGTTACTCAGGAAAAGTTGCGCATATTCAATGTCAGGTTACACACATGCTAAATTAGATTATCTGGTTGCATTCATATGTTAAAAATCACCTGTATGTAGTTCATGCCTCTGAGGTTGCCAGATTTTTCTTGAGCAAAAGCTGCAATTATTAATACTACAGTGAAACCAATAGGAAATGTACAGTATGTGCTTAATGGATCCTAGGAGTTTAAGGGGTTAATACAGTTTAGTTTGACTGAAATAATCAGATATTTAAAATGCATTGGCAATAAAGTAATTATGGATATAAAGATACTGTAATGAGATGACCAGTCCACAACAAAATAACTGAGATTTCTGAGCAGAAATAATAACTTTATTTCTTCCTTTTCACAAGCTGGAACTAATTGAAAGAGCTGTAAAGTTGAATTACATTCACCCACTCATAAGCACATTATTTGTGGTAATATGTTGAGAAATCAAATCACTGTCCTTTGGCGTCCAGTGTCACTGTGAGGCAGTGATCATCAGAGTGTGGGCAGATCACACTTTTTTTTCGTTTAAATACTTTCTTGGATGGAGCTCATACTTCAACTAACACTTTGGTGGGTTTTGATATTTTTATAGTTCTGTTTTGCATGCCTTCCCTGAGTGTATGGTCAGCACCTTGCTAAGTTACAACTACAGATGGACAAGACATGAGAAGCGTGTGTGTGTGTGTGTGGGAGGCATTTAGAATTGCTGTTTTCTCTTCTTCTCCCTCACAGTCCTAACTTCACTAAATACTCCCTTTTACTGCCAGATTTTTGTACAGAGCTGTTTGCAACAGATGTCATCTTGTCCTGGACAGCTTTTACATTTACTCAAATGATAAAAGTACTCAGCCAGGGAGAAAAAAGAACCCAAGATAATTGAATGAGTAACAATTAATCTTTCACTTACTGAATTATTAACAGGCATGCAAAGCCAATGAGGCGAGGATATTAGCCACCTGACAGGCAGGTGTTTGATAGCTACACTCCTGAAGGGCAGATCCTTACCTTGCATTTTTAATCATCCCGCTACACCGTTCAGTTCAATAACTGATTGCTGCACAGGCCTCCACTACGAGTGTCTGACGACAAGCAAAATGATGCCTTGTATGAAGTGAGAGCCTCCAGTCTCTTATGAGATGTAGTCAAAATTGTCTTGTTAGGTTATGTGTGTGTCTTTTTTTTTCTCCTTGGGAATGGCAGCAATGTTGGTAAGGCCCGCATTTTGATGAGGCCGTTGGTGATTATCATCATAAACACCATCTGTTACTGCTCCACTTCTCACCTGCCCAAATGCATGCAAAAGAAGGAAACAATAATCCTCTGAGCATGGAACTGTGAATTCTGGAGGATTTACATGGTATATGATTTATTTTGGAAAACATGTGCAGGAACTGGACAGATGGAGACTGCTGCAGGCATCCAGTAGATCTGATTAAGATTTCCACTTATACTTATAACACTAATTTATTCACTTTACGGTTAGTCACAGATTGCCATATTCGGAGTTCAGTTACACACACATAGTGAAGAGTTAATACTAAAAAGTGGACATCAGAATTCAGACAGAACTATGAGAAGTCTTTGTGCAGGGCGGAGTTTGCCTAAAACAGAGGTGCGCCTCAGTTATGTGCAATTCTGATCTTAAATGCTGAAATGTATGAAATGTAAAATAATGGCAAAACACTTCAGCATTTGCAAAATATTCTACACAGCAACCCTAGTGGTCAATAGCATGCAATCGCCACCAGACATATGACATATTTTGGACTACTGATCGGAAGGTCGTGAGTTCAAATCCCAGCACCGTCAGCCTGCCACTGCTGGGCCCTTGAGCAAGGCCCTTACAACTGCTCAGATGTATAAATGAGATAAATATAAGTCATTCTGGATGAGGACATCTGCCAAATGCTGTAAATGTAAAATGCAGAATTGTATATGTTCATGATAGTAGGTTTGTGTTAGGAAACTTCTACTCAAGAAAAATCTGGAAACTTCAGAGGTGTGAACAACATTCAGGTCATTTGCAAGTAGAAAATTGACTTTAGCCTGTGCCTAACCTGTCTCTGTGCACATGTACCTTTCCCTGCATAAATATTGATGTAACATTTGGACTTAATTCGCTGAGATAAGTGTTACAGATGGTACGACTGCCTATGTTTTTGGAGTGCTGTCCTGCATCAGAGCAGTGAAAACAAACAGTTATTTTCTTTATACACCACTAACTGTTTCAAAACTGTAATTCATTTTAAAGTCAGAATGCTGTGTACTTCTGTCAGTACAGTAACTATGTGATTATGAACCTTGTGACCCGAAAAGTGTAAAAAGGATATCATGATTGTATTGTATTTCCCATTCATTCTTAACCCAGATAGAACCTTATAATACTGAGGTCACAATATCAGGCGTGTAATGAGAGCTCAGGACATTTCTCTTCCTGATTGCAGGTGGTTGCAGTCACCAGAGTTTTAGCATGAGATCTATTTCCTACTTCCTGTTTTAAGAATTTAAACAGCCCAAGTTCTCAGTATCATTGCGAAGTCTTGCCATAAGAACGGTTAGTGAAAGTTTGGAGCCTTTTGGTATATCTGACTGTCATGTTTTGATTCTTGCTGAGTTTATATTGGTTGTTCTTTTGATTACCCTTTGGCCCTGTGTATTATTACTGATTTTGCTTTGACTTCTGGCTTGACTTTTTGCTTCACTTTTTGCTTGTTTGAATTAACTCTGTCTGCCAAATAAACCTATTTGCACACTGATCAACTACGCTCTGATAACCAGGAGTAGCAATTCTGTATCTAAATTATTTTGAAAATAAATTTTTCACAATTCTTTTATAGTTTAGTAAAAATGTAGTACAAGGTTAGGAACAAGAGAGTAACATTGCTCTTGTCTGAACTTTACAATCCTGAAAGACAGAATGAATTGCATTTCTTTAAATTGACAATGCATTTGCAAATCAGTTGTTATAATAAATTGATATTGAGTGTCCCATGTCACCATCCAATTAATGGATGTTGGTAATTATCCAACCAATACGGTTCTCTCGGCTTGTCCCATATCCATCACTAAGTTAAAAATAAATTAAAATCAATATGCTGGCAGCGTCTTTCCTGGGACACCGCCATTGCTCTCAGTGCTGAGAGTCAGGACTGAATAACCACTATTGATCTCCTCTAGGAATATTCTCCTTTTATCTTCTGGAGCACGCAAGATAAGTAGTCCCTCTTCTCCCATAGTGGAAGCTGTGTCAGGCAGCGACAAACTGCTCTGTTTTTGTTCTTATCTCACCGGCGTTGATAATAAATGCAAACATGGCTTTCCATTGATAATACCAAACAATGCTGGGATTTATGCCTCCCTATCTCTCACCCAAGTAATTCAGTAATGAAGGCGATTTGACAAAAAAAAACAACCCTAAACTAAACATTTCTCTATATCGGTTGTGAGAGAGGAAAATGATAGGGAGGAAAGGCACAGAGATGGAGTTTGGCAGCTACTCAGTGGCCTCTAAATTAGGTGCTAAGTGATGCAGGGTGACAGAATGCTGGCTCCATCAGTACACAAAGCATAAACGGAACATTTAGAGTGGACTCACATGTACATATAGGTCAGGCTTTAGTGGAGCCTGACAGCTTTATGTTTTCCAAAGTCCTTCCCAGTCCTCCCACTGGTGAAAGATACCATGACTCCAGTGCAGTGTCAGAGGCCATTTTTTGACTCACTCTTTCCTCTCATCCCTGCAGCACTGAATTCATCACTGGTCACAGGACAGATGAAGCTCACCTTGCACTCTTTGACCTGCCCGTGGAAAGGAAAGTGCTGTTGGTAGTAAAGTCTCTGATGACAATTTATTTACCTGAAGGTCCTGTGGGAGCATCTGGTGGGCAATGCTCCCTCTGGAGCTGAAGTCTCCATAGCGATGGACAAGCACAGCTGGGAGGGACGGCCTCAAGGTGTCATGTTCAAGAGCAGCCAGGACTTTAGTACTTAACCTTCAGTCACCAGTTTACGACATCTGTTCAGCATAAGAGATTCATCACTTTGAAATGGAGCTTACTGGAGCATAATAAAACTGTACTTGATGAACATGTTAAAGCTTGATGCTTATTATTAAGCTTATTATTGAGACATATTATTTAGTGTCATACTATGAATTTTTAAGTAACTACAGTGAAACTAATAGTAAAATGTCAGTAGTTATAAGAATGAATGTAAGTCTGGACTGACTGACGAGTCCTGACACTGTGAAGGATTGACTTGTAACAGGAATTACACTAGGGACGAACAGCTTTGACTTTTCAGGTCTCCATTTAGATATTTCAGATTTATTTTTTAACTCAGCTAGATGTTCTCCATTAATCTGATTTATATGTGCTACTAGTGGAAGTTGATAGCATATAGCTTTCTTAGAGGCTGAATTCCAACTTCTGGATGCGCCAATAAATATGATGTGTATGACTGTGTTGTGATTTCTAAGTATGAGTAGTTCCACACTGACTACAAAGCCTTATGGTGTGTACGATGGTTAATTCTCTAAATGGTTTAGCTGAGACATATCTTGCTAATCTCCTAAAGCAATATAGATTTAGTAACTCTTAGCTGGGGCAGACCTGCTGTTGTGCCTGACAGTCACACATCACTCACAGGTCAGCTTATGGAAGATGTTTTTATTGCCCCTATGTTCTAAAATAGTGTTTTGCCAAAAAATTGGTATGCAGCTTTCTTGGGTGTATTATTATGTTAAGTATACATTTCTTTATTTGAAGTAATTTTAAGAGATGTAGGTTTTTTAATAACTATATTATATTGTTTGTATTATTATTATTATTATTATTAGTAGTAGTAGTAGTAGTAGTAGCAGTAGTAGTAGTAGTAGTAGTAGTATTAAGGACCTTTATATGTATCATATTTTAGGCTTGGGAAACATATTATGAACATGTATCTCTTTTTGTAACATCCTTTTTTTTTACATTTTATGTTGTAATTATGACAGCTAAATGTAAAGGTAAGAATGATGTCAAAACAACCACAATATGACACTGCAGTACTACTTTCTACTAAGTCTTTCTACTAAGAACACGGAACAAAACTGGGATGTATGCCTCCTTAAACAAACATTTATACCCACTTAGTTCAGTAGCGTGGTAATTTGTATTGTATTTGTACAACACACTACATCAGCGCAATATAAATTGTTTTTCTGATTACTGCTTTCTGTTGTGGAAGAGTCTACAAAATATATGCTGTGAAGGTGAGATTGAGATCTACATAAAAGTATTTCATGTGCGTGCACACACACACACACACACACACACACATTCACACACACATTCGCACACACAGGTTTGTTGTCTAACAGGAGAAGTGCCCTTTGGCATATAAAAGGCAGGCTGAAGGTGGGGACGTCTTCAGATGGAGGCCTCTATTAGATGGCTTGTCATCCTTTCGTGTTTACCCATACTTAGAAACCCTGCATCTGGCTATGGTGCCATGCTCTCAGCCCCTCTTTGAAGTGAAGTTGATACTTCAGAACAGCCTTGTGGTAATTGCTTGCTCTCTTTCTCTCAGTGACCAAGAAATATGGCAAATGAATTCAGATTCTGGGCTTTCACTATGATATCCTGCCCCTCCATGTTTCTCTCTAAACTGAGGAAAATAATGAACCAAAGCAAGAAGCTAGATAGGCCTCTGCCAGAGCAATTGGGACTGTATTATCCAGGGCATAGTATGATGCAGAATGAGCAATGAAAGAGAGGAACTCATTATAAAAAGCCCACCGTGGATGAATGCACTTGTTGTAAATAGAGGTACAAGAGGCTTTCAGACTACTTCAAACTAAGCACTTCATGTTCCTCTGAACATTTTATTCATCAAACCACTGAAATGACATTCACTGATCCAGGCACTGTGCTCTTTTCCCAAGTTGGCTTAAATAATGAGGATTCATTTGCAGTATTTTTCCCTAATACCTTTAGATTAGCATAAGTGAACAGATGCAACACAACAAAACAACATACCCGGCATTAAATTTTCATGTTAAATGCAACATGGGAAATGCTAAAAGATCTGTAATGACACTTGATGTGAAAAAAATGTTTTCCAGGAGAACATTTGTGTAATTATTTTAGTTATGCGTTGCATTAGACATGAATATTTGTTTAGTTTGCTGAATTATCTTTTCTTTTTTTTTTTTGCTTTTTTACCCCATTTTTCAAAACATGTTCAGGCAGAGACACACAGCCTTTGGAGTTAAACAAAGAAACATCACTGCTAATCAATACAAAGTTAATCCGACTGATCACCTTTATCCTATGATGAACCATTATTATTCTGATGGGAGTGGTTTCTTCCAGGATTACAATACCCCATCCACAGGGCCCGAGGGCTCACTGAATGGTCTGATGATTATGAAAATAATGTAAATCATATGCTATGGTCTTCATAGTCATCAGATCTCAACCTAATTGAAAACCTATGGCATGGAAATATGGTATTCATCACTCATCACTCCAGTAGAGTTACCAAGGAGCATTAAATGCTGTTCTGGTTGCTCATGGTGCCCTAACACCTTACTCAGACACTTTATGGGTTTTTTCCCTTTAATTTGTCATCTATCTGTATATAAAGTAATATTTCAGCAACATTTTCTTTCATCGTATTTGCATTCTAGTCACTCTTATGAGCAGTGATCTGAATCCAAGCAAATGACAGTATAAGGGAATTCATCTGTGAGGTTTATTCATCCT
The DNA here is from genome assembly GCF_027358585.1 of Pangasianodon hypophthalmus. Lineage (NCBI taxonomy): Eukaryota > Metazoa > Chordata > Actinopteri > Siluriformes > Pangasiidae > Pangasianodon > Pangasianodon hypophthalmus. Next base: position 17,491,866 of record NC_069719.1, read on the forward strand.
CCGTGCATGTGACGTTGAGTGATTTGTTGAGTGATTTGACACAAAGTCAGGGGAGATGGAGTTCAGACGCAGGTTGGGATCGGAGAAGGTGAGCTGGGGTGCTCAGCTGTGTTAAGATATTTGGTCATGTCTATCATTCACCTAACACATGCAGTCAAAAACCTGACAGTGCATACGCAAGTGTACCGTTCATGCGGGCCAGTGGTTGTTAAAATATGAATACGGCATAAGTTAGTAGGGAGCTCAAAGAACTATGACTAAGATGTTTTTGACAGTTCAACAGTTTAGAATTGTTTGGCTGTTGGACAACGGGTTTCTTTCTGACTTTGGAGAGGCAAAACTTTCTGTGGTATGCTCCACAGGCAGAGATGAGATTATTTTGTTGAATTTTTATCACATCCTGGAAAGGAAAACAAGATAGGAAAAAGTATTTCACAGAGAACTTGAAACCATCAGAACTCTAGCACAATGTACAATAACATGAAGTCTTATCATATATATTAGGGTGTAGTGTAGGAGTGATTTCAGGTTCAGACAAAAACTACAGAGAACTTTAGAAAACTATTTGCACATGACCAAGAGTTTCACTCTATAATAATGCTTTGCATTAAAAGGTAAGAACTTGAAAGTGTATTTTTGAAGAAGGAACCAGTACCAGAGCTTTCACTTGAGGAAACGGATCAATAGCAATGTATTAATGAAAGCACATGCTGCACCTTTGAACTTTAGTAGCAGAGGAACCCATGCTTGCGTGTCCTCCTTGGACATGGAATATAAGATGTGTGTTGAAAATCCAGCAGTGTTCTTGAGAAGCTCATTCTCTTTTGAATGGAGATTTGTCTTTTATCCCTTTGCTGTGCTGGTTTTGATTATTAGTGTGGAATCTCCAAAGGAATTCTATAGAATTATCTATTTCTTCACATTTAATTAGCAGGTTAGGGAAGCAGTTGTTCAATAAAACAATGTGTCATCCACACTATAGCTTTAGGCAAATCCCTTTGCTATACTTTCATTTCTGATTCCTTAGGCATTGTGGAGATTTTCTTCAACCTAATTGGAAACAATTGCTCTGATCAGCACAAAGAAGTGTCATGAGATGTAATCTCAGGCAAGATTAGTATAAAGAAAGTTTATATAATACTTTTTAAATTGAAGAAAACTGCACTGGCAAGAATAAATAAACAAATAAATGAGCAAAAATGGGTTTCCAAAAATGTTGAAAACTTGAACAAAGGTTTAAGAGTTTGTTTTTATTAAAATATTTTTCTTTAATGTCCCATGTTTTAGGTTTTTTTAAAACTGCAAAATGTGCTGGTGCATTTAAACTAAATGAAACTTTAGACGTTATAATTTCCACTATTTACTGGATTTGAATCTGAAATTTCCTATCGTTCCCAACTACTTAGAGGCCTGTTACATTTCAAACAGATGATGTGGGCCAGATGTGCTTGTGCTCTCTTTCAGTTTCATCCAAGTTTGTGTATTAATGGAAGTACTACCAGATTAGGGGAATAAAGATAATGAACTCTTATGTCATCAGAAGATCGGTGCGAGGCTACTTGGTCACTGGGTGCACAGCTGTGGTTGTGTATTGTTGTAAAACACATCCCTCTGTTCCTCCAACACAAATACATCTGTTTGCTTTACTTGTTTTCATGATTCACTCACATTTAGCATCAAATAGCTTTTATACTCGCTACCTTAGTGTGCTTTAACTTCTAGTTAACCTTAGGTCCTAAATATAATTCGTACAACTACTTTGATAAAACAGATTGGGGCTCAAACCATTAGCATTTTTGATTAGATCATCATAGTAAAACCTTTCTCAGTGTTTCTCTTTAGTCTTCCCATTTAAAGAGTAGAATCAGACCAGACTCGATTTAGCCTTTTGTACCCTGTTCATTTATCTTAATATAACTATTGACCCTTTAATATGTTATTCATGCCTTGCACAATTATCCTACAGAACTGGGCTTTCAAATATTAAGGAGATTTAGTAGCATTTTAATAAAATCTCTTGCAAATGGCAGGATGTAAAAGTGCTTTGCACATGGATTTTTGACCACATATTGTAAATGATAGATGTTTCTGTAAGATGAAATGCTCTTTCAAACCAACTAGTATTGCACTCATTGCACACAAGCAGCCATGATTTAATGTGACAGCTGGATTTAATCTAGTTATGGCCAGCCTCCCTGACCATGCGCAGTGTGAAAGTTTTGCAACCTGCTATGTATTGTATATTGTGTAATTGCTTAATAAAAATGACTGATTGCACTTGATGTATGGCTTTCACATGCACTTTGGTGTGTTATGGTGGTATGAGATTCATATGAGCATTGCTTCCTTGTTTAAAGTCTTCAGTATTTTGCACTATGTACTATCAACTTTGTGTATAATATCTCAATGCAGTCACATTCTGTTGTGGAAAAAAAGTGAAATACTTTTCATCTCCTGGGGCTCAAAAGGTCAGAGGAGCACCCACTAAGCCCTTCTCCTGTAGCTTTTCTCAAGGGTTGTGACAAACTGCTCCTTTGTTGGATGGGGCCTCAGCTGAAGCAGGGCTGTAAGGGATTGTGTTGGCTTCAGACTTCCAAATGCCCTGTCAGCCTTTAAATGGCTTTTGCTTTATTTCACCCTTTGACCTCTCGGCTGCCAGAAAGAAGCAAGCTTGAAAACACAGATACGTGATACATTAAGGCCACTGGTGAACCTGGACAACTGAGTCTCCTGAAATGCACACCTTGCAGAAATGAACAACTTTTGTTAGTCTCTGTAAGACTTGCGAGATGCACAAACCATTTTTATGACGTTCTGCTGTTCTCACAGTCAGTGTGTTTCTCAATTTAAAAGAAAATGGAATTTGTTGATACATTCTTGAATAATTACTACCAGTGTACCATTGTATATTATCAGGAGATTTTTAAATTTTATCAGGAGAAAATATACATAAAAAAATTGTCCTGCATCATTCCAAATTATTGCCTTGCTAAACATACACCAGGCACAAGGCCCTTGGTTTGTTTTATTTACTTATTGATTTTTTTTGCCACACTCATTGTTTTGAATGTAATTACATTTGAGAATTATAGTTAACAACAGCCATTTTAACAGACCAGCTTTAACCGTTTCTATTATTTAAGCCAGCAAGCTAAGTAATAGAATAAGTCTGATGGCTTCTTGCTGTAATTGTAGCATCTTTCTATCCACTGTGAGCTTAGATTTATTTCCTTCACAGCTTATGTGAGCTTTATGGTTTCACAGCTATGATGGCTTTCATTCTCAGTGTGGTACTCATGCCACAATTTTCTAAACTGTCAGCCATAAAAAAAGCAAACAGATGTCATATCAGATGTCCTAAATGCAGCTCCATTTGCTGGTCTGAGCTGAAATTGGAGTGTCACTTACTGATGGATTTCTATGGCTTCTATCATTAAATGCAGCTCATTGATTGACTTGGAGATGTGCTGCATAAGCAATCAATCCCAAGGATGCATGCTGTAGTGTGTCTATGGAAATGATGAGCAGTTGGGGTCCCCGTGCATTGTTTTGAGGCATGTGTTGACCCCCCGTCCGCACGCCCATGGGTCCCTCCCCCCAGTCCTTGACCTTGGCCACTCAGCCCCCAGCACACAACCTTCCCTGAACGAGGGCTTCTGTGTTCCAATATCACTTCTGAAGCTCTCAGACCAGTGGGTCACAGGGTCAGCATTAATGCTCACCAGTATTAATGAGTGACCTTCGGAAAATGGGAGTGAGGGGGCGGAAACTGCTTGGGGGCGGAGGGGGAGTAGAAGGGAGTGAGGCAGAGAGGGCATAGAAAATAGGGCTGGGAACCTGTTTGGCTGAGATAACGGTGATGGTCATGAAAATATATCCATCACATGGTGGCTAAGCCCTGGGGTGGCATTGTGCACCAGTGCAGCTCTGATGGCTCGAAGTGTAGAAGCTAGCCAATCTGTGGAAGTAGAGGTGGGGAATCGAAAACAGGGGGATATTGGGGTGAGAGATGGAGGGACAACGGCCACAGGGACGCACCATTGCTTATTCAAAAGGGTGTAGATCTCTTAAGATAGAAGCCAACCAATCTTTTCGCACGCAGGATGCAGCACATTTGAGATTTCTAATTTAGCCAGTCGAGGAGGCATGGTGAGGCACGCAGCAGGACTGCTGTGGGGAGATAGGGAAGGAAATACACGATCGAAGAGGTGAGGGCCAGATGTGCCTCTGAATATGCTGTAGATTTCCCTCTCAAACATGGACAGACATGAACTTTATGTGGAAAGCTTTATTCAAATTTTAGTTCGAATTTGTTTTTTACTATTAAAGTAGTAAGAGGTAAAGAACTAAGACACATATAATGCTTTAAAATCTGTTTATATAATATAACTGCTAAATTGTTTTTATGTTCTTTATTTCCCCATTCTGTCTCTCTTTTGTCTTGTGCCTACTTATTAACAACCTCTATACATGATTTATTTTTATTTCATTGATGTAACACATATTATCAACCGCTTAAATCCCTTGCTTATTTTTCAGTATCCATCCTACAGCATATTATTAGGTAACTACTAATTAATAGGATATGTAAGTACACTCCTGGGAAAAAAGATCCCTAGAGAAATCTAGAAGCCTATGGGTTCCTCAGTTGTCCCTCTGAGGAAACGCTTAAAGGTTTACTGTAGAACCATACACCAGTGTTCCAAGGATACAAGTAGGGTTCCAAGTACGAAGAGTTACGAAGTTAAGAACCCTTAACTCAGGGGTTCCAAAACACACGGTTGTGACCCCATGTGGGATAGTTTGATTTACCTATGGGGTTGCGAGAGAAATTCAAATCTCCTCTTTTGTTTCATTCATTTATTTTCCAAATAAATTGTGCTAATATATTTCAATGTTACTGGGAGTCGCATTCAGACAAGCCACGTTTAAATTAATACGTGCTATTTTTTTTCAGTTTTTCTGCACTACTGTACTTAAAAAAACAAAAAAAACAAAACAACAACAACAACAAAAACATTCATTTCCCTTTCCATCTATCTCCACCAAACAAACCAGCATTGCGTCTGAAATCGCATACTTATCTACTACTCTAGATGGTTATTGAGTACTAAAACTGTCTGATTTTCCTATTATAGTTAGAATTTGAATTTTAAAAACCTCTCATGAAACCTAACCAAATGTCTATTTTGCCTACCAGGTTTTTGGATTTTCTAGATTAGTAAATACTTTTGAATATAAGATCAGAGTTTTCAATTTGGGATGCAGCCCATAACAAGACTCATGACGACATTGAAAGGTTTTAAGAGAAACAGAGCTTGACAATGTGCTTAAAGTTGCTGTGCATAAAATCTAAACATTTTACAGTTTGAATTGGAAACCTGAAGGACAGGGATGGTTCGGCCCTGACGTGCCGTCTAGTGGATGTCGCTTTTAAATATTATGGATGTGCATAAGATACACAGTAACTTTGTGAATAAAAATACCAGTTGCAGTACCACTGTTTCTGCATGTGCATGCAAAATCAGGTGTCAAGAACAAATCAGGCTGCTCTGTGTCAGGTCGTATCACACCACCCCATCGTGAATTATTTTCCCACAATACAACACTTCCCACCACATTGGGAAGTCAAGAAATATTCTTTTGGTTTTGGCATAATAAAATGTTCGAATGTCATAGTAGTCCTATATTATAAATTTGTAATAAAAAAATGTAGGGGGGTTAAGGTCGCAGAAAATCCAGAAAATGTTTGGGAACCCTTGCCTTAACTTTTGAATGAATCCTTAAAGAACCCCCTTTTTTAAGATTGTATCTAGTGAGGAACATAAGTCTAGACCAGATCCTTGAGTTTAAGGAATTTTTTCTTTCTTTCTTTCATTTTGTAGATACTATATATACTAAAAATGACAGTTTTATTCTTAGCCAAAAATGTTTCTTTTTTCTTTTTTTTCTGCTTCACATCACTGCTTTAAGAAAACATAAGTACAGTTCACCAAAATTGTGTTAAATATAATTATTCTCATTATAAACTTGTCTAGGATTTCTGCCTTCAGAGATCATGTTAGGGAAACGAGGAGCCAGTTTAAGCATCAGCCTAAATAAGTTGCTTTAAATTTAATTTAATGAGCTTGCTGGCTGTGTGCTTTTCTCATGCAGGTCATGCTGAGATCAAGTTTTTGGATATATGCCATGACAAAATGGACATTAATTACAGAATATAGCAGTTATTTTTACCAGCCATGTAACAGCGTAAAATGATCAGTTGAATGTAGTCTCACGTAATTCTGTATTGTTTTATTAGGAGGAACGTTGTTACATTTCACTGTGTACTGTACTAGCTGTATAGGGTTGAAATGACAATAAAGCCGCTTGACTTGAAAATCAGTTGTTTTAAGTGTAATGGTAAAATTTTAAAAAGCTATAACAATATGGCTCTATTTCAGAAAAGTTTATTGTGACATAAACTATCAGAATATCAATATTATATAGTCATATTGCCCAGCCCTACTTATTACACAATTGACTTTATTGTGCTGGCTTTAATCACCGTCTTTTAATCTTCATGCTTTTAATACCACGTCCATCCTCAGTTGCTCCCATCCATCTTGAAGACAGATGCATCATGTGCACTTTAAACTGGAATACAGTATACATTATTCATATCGCAGCACAAAAATCTTTGTAGTAAATGTTTCTGCACCAGGAAATGTCAACACATGTGGACAGGGAACGGATGTGGAGGCATATAGATACTGAACCGCTTTGATTAGGTGGAGCAAAGTGTCTGGCTTCCTCCTGTCTGTGTTACACCCTGTCTGTTTCAGCCCCTGTATGATGTGACAGGAGTTGGCCATTTTGATATGCAGAGCGCATGGAAATTTAGACTCAGAAACAGAAAATGCATGGCGTAAATGTCAAAGTGCGAAAGATGCCTCGGTAGAAGATTTAAATGAATTGTGCTGCTATGTCACACCAAATAAAGTTTGTCGCAATTTTGTGTAAGAAGCTGCCATTGTTTGTGTTGCAGCCATTGTGTGTTTTGTGAAACAGAAGGCAACTTCAGTGCATCAAATCAAACCTCAAAACTCTTCTGTATTACATCAGTCAAGTATGATTTATACAGACACCCTGCATCAACCACTTTCAGAAATACAGCACTATGCCACATATAGGACCATATGTATATGCGTCAGGAAGCTTAGCTCAAATCACAACTTTATGCGGCTTCAAAATGTGCTTGTAATTTGTCTGAAATAAATGCGCAATTTACCAAGGGTGTAGCTCATCACGTAAACTGCTCCTGGAACCATCTGCTAAGTGTATTCTGCTTGAAGCACACACTGCATTTTAAAAGCTGCTGTGAAATGATCACAAACATAGAGCTGTCTAAAAACTCTAAAAAAGAGGAATTGCAGGGTCAGTAACTGATACAATTTGTTAATAACTCTTATGTTAGGATATGTAAACGTTGTTTGGGGGGGGTGGGGGGGGGGGGGGGGGGGGGGGGGGTGGGGGGGATAATATGGTAGATCTGTTATGTTAATGGCAGAATATGTGTCAAACTCCAGTTCCCAGAACACCTTAGAGGCCTACAAACATGTCCACCCTGCACTCAAACTTGTACTCACCTGGACTCAATCACACACACACTATATAAGCACACACAAACACTCAACTGACGCAAAGTATTGCTCAGTGTATACTTACCTGAAGTGCCAAGCCTTCATCTTTGTGTATGAGATTCTGGTTTTCTCGTTCTGGTTTTTGGACTTGCACAGTTTTGTCTGTTTGCTGATGACCTGACCCTCTGCCTGTTTTTTTAATATGAGCTAGTCGCACATTTTTGATTGTATGCCAGTTTTGAAAACAAAGCATTTCACCTGCAACTGCAGCTGTCTCTGCTGCCTGACACCATTACTAAATAAATTTCATTACTAACTGGTTTAAAAAAAAAGAGAGGCATGTACAGCTTTTGCAACTTTGTGTAAAAGTTTGAAATTAAACTCTTCTAGAGTTCAAATCAAATTGATTTTATGTGGAATCAAGTTCTCAGAGCAAATATTATTTGGGATTATTTGGGAAATATATTATTGAGACCCCACCCCCCCCACCCCCCCATGCATAAATAAATAAATAGATAAACACTCAAATAAACATATAAAAATACCTTGCAAAAATAATGCATTTGATATCCAGCATTTAGTGGAAGATTATTACACTACAGTACCCTATAACAACTGTTAGACTTTTACATCCTACCAAACTCGGTGGCCATCTTGACCATGCTCCTGAGAGGCCCTTATTTATCAACACTGTGTAGAAAAGGTTCTAAAAGGTAATAAAATCTCACACACAAAATTTAAAAGTCTCGTTTGCAAATCATTTTGGGATTAATAAAATGTAATCAAGCGTAAAGACTGCATGTCACCATTCATTTAAATACAGACACACTCATAATTAACCATATGATTTAGATTGCCAGTTTGCCTTGTGATGTTTTTGTTTAGTGAAAAAAGTAATCGATTAATTGATGTTAATCAATTAAACCCTCTCACAATTTTAACCTACCATACTAGCTAACATTGCATATTTCCTTTTGGAAGGAAATGTGATTATAATGTACAAGCATACAAAAACAACACAAACATATAAACACAAAAATGATCATTTCATTTTGAATTCATGGGAGGTATTTCTATTTCCTCATTGTTTGCACATCATACACTGGGGGCTGTGCTGCTTAAGAGTGTGTGTGTGTGTGTGTGTGGGGGGGGTCAGGGTCCCTAAATAGTAGCAACCTGTGCAGCTCAGAGCAAAACACATGGCACTAATTTACACCTGTGTTTAGGAGGCAGACAAAATCACGGCCGCAGGTAATTGCCCAAAGTTTAGTAGCCTACATCTAACAGAATAAGTAATCAGCCGCACTTTTCATTTCTGCACCTTTTTCTGCACTTTTTGCAGTGCATATGTGTGAGGGGTTGAAGTGCACTCTGTGTGTTGCCGTGTGCACAATGCTTAAATAGAGCGTTTAGCTTGTACAGCAATTTTGTACATAACACGCTAGGTTTTTGTGCAGAATGTGGCCTAATTATGCCTGAAAATGGGCACAAACAGCTTAATCCATCTTACCCATGGTCTTTTTATACACACACATACACACACACACAGATTCACACATCCAGAGTTTGTTAGAAAGCAGCCCAGAGGGCAAGTCCTACATGTTTTCTTTCTCCACTGCCCTCTGTAGACTGTTTCATATCTTTCTAATACACAATTAACCCTCCTGAACAGACCCACCCATACACACACACACACACACACACACACACACATACATGAAGTGATCTGTAATTACTGCAAGAGATGTTGCTGTGTTGCAACCCCAACATCCCCTCTGACTTATAAATACATAATCACAGCAGTGCCAACGTTCTGTTTTCATCAGCTGTCAGAAGTGACCTATATTCTGCATCACTGTTTGACCCAAAAACAGTCAGTTATGCTAAACAGGGCTTACATAATCACTGGCCTTGATTTCCACCATGGAGTGCCAAAAATAGCACCTTCCATGAACATAAAACATCAGGGAATGGTGTTTGAGTGATGAAGTGTTGAGAGCTTTGATGAATTTTATGCCACGTATTATGACAAAGAGCTGAAAAGTTTGTTGTACATGTAGCAGTCAAACATTAAATACATTCACCCACTAAAAACGATTATATTTTCGGTTATTTTTTCTATCCAAACAGGTTTAGGGTTGCTTGCAGAGTGTTGGGCTGTTTTTGTGTAACACAATAGCTGGGTTGATCGCAGCTTCAGTCACAGTGACATTAGAGATGTGCCGCTCTTGTTTATCTGAGCAACTGAAGCTCTTTTTTTTCCCTAAATGAAACATTTTTGCTGATTCCTTCTTATAAGACAGCATGTTCCATGTCCAATGGCAAAATAGCAAATAAAACAATTTCTCTATTGACAGACACAGCAAAATACTATTCCATAAACTAGAAGTAACTTTATAAATCATTTAGCATTAGCTTAGCTAGCTACAGAATGCCTGCTTTGTTGTTAGCAAATTTGCTAATACCTAATTTTTTTCCTCTGACAGTAACAGAGGTAACATTCAGAATTTAGCTAGCTGATTAGCATTAAGATTGAAATGTATGAGCGGGTAACTGGTTGAATTAATTAATTAATGATTGATTTATAAGATATTCACTTCACTGACTCCATTTGATTAGCTAACATGAGACAACCTGACATAATTTTTTTTTTTTTTTTTAAAGTAATCAGTAATGTCCACGGTATTCCCTGTTCTAGCCAACTGGCTAATATCAGCTAATGTGACTGGATTTGTGAGATTATTCTGTGTAATATTTATAAATATTAATCATTTTAACTATGCAGGTAGAACACACATTACCCAACATCAGTACAATGTGGGCAAATTACGTCTCAGTGACAGCTCAAGGCAGCTCATTTGCTAATTGAAAAGATGTTGTCACAATGTCATTTTGTTTCCTTGTTAATACATGTAATATTAATATTCCAACTTCTTCTACATTTAGAAAAATGTATTTATTCAGTTACTGATTGTTGTCATTTGTGTTACACAGCTAAATACTGCCCACAAGAAAAGTTATGTTTGATTAATCAAGGGAGGAATGTTGTATGAAGGGAATTTGACCTGAATCTGCTTATCACAATCTGAGAGTGTGGCGACTGAATAAATTATCGCCATGAAGGAGTGCTGTTTTACAACACCGAGGGGTTTAGATCACACAATACTCAAGGATGGCTGAACGTACCAGATGATCATAAAAAACGACGTCTTCCCAATTAGCAAATGAGGTTGTTGTGAAGTTGAGGCGTAAATTGCATGTCGTATCGAGGTATGTGTGCTATCTACATTTAATGAATCCTGTCACTGGGCAAAAAGTTGTTTTGTCTTTTGTGGCATCCTTCACTTTTTTAAATTTATTTTTATTATTAAATAGTTCTTGACTTTGTTTAACATTGTAAGATTAGCTAATCTTAATTGTATTTAGGGGTATTTAGGTCAATATACAATCACTGTCCACTTTATTCAACACCTTTACACCTGTGCATTCATGCAATTTTCCAATCAGCCAATCATGTTGTATCAGCGTAATACATAAAATCATGTAGATACAAGTCAAGAGCTTCAGTTTAGAGCTTCAGCTCTAAACATCAGAATGAAATGAAACACCAGAATGGATCTTAATGACTTTGACTGTAGCATGGGCATGTTGGTGCCAGATTGGCTGGTTTGAGTATGTCAGAAACTGCTGCTCTCCTGGGATTTTAACGCACAACAGCCTCGAGATCTCAGAATGGTGAAGAATACAGAATGGAGTGAAAAACAAAAACCATCCAGTGAGCAGCAGTTCTGCTTGTGGAAATGCCTTGTTGATGAGTTAGGTCAGTGGAGAATGGTCAGACTGGTTCAAGCTGAGAGGAAGTCTATAGTCACTCAAATAACCACTTTTTGCAACCATGCTAAGCAGAAAAGCATCTCAGAAAGCACAACAAGTCTAACCTTGAGGTGGATGGGCTACAACAGCAGATGACCACACCGGGTTCCACTCCCGTCAGCCAAGAACAGGAATCTGAAGCTACATTGAGCACAGACTCACCCAAACTATACAGTTGTAGATTGGAAAAAACTTTGCCTGGTCAATTGATTTACTTGTTAGCCTATGACGTCTTGTATTAAATCACATTTATATTGGTATTACTGCAAGTGTAATAATAATAATAATAATAATAATAATAATACCCTACACATAAGGTGAAATTGACCCAGCAATCTGGTCAATATGAACCATAGTTTGGTTTGAATGGTCAATCCCATGTGCTAGGTTACATGATTAATCTAACATGCTGGGTATTTTAAGATGTTTTAGTCATTATCGCACAATGCCTGACTGACACTTTTTTAATACAGTCTGCTCTGAATAACTTTTCCAGAGGACAGACTCCAGATCTCTGCGATGCTACCAGCACGTGGTTCTGCTGAAATGTTACATGTAGTTGAAAGTCACTTGCTCTGAGGGTGTTTGACAGAACAGAGCAGAACAGGTGTGCTGCTAACCATGCTGCCTGAGTCCATTTAGAAGAACAGAGAAAGAGGTGCGAGAGTTGACAGGACCTCACCTAAGGCATTAATGAACTTCCTAGGTGATCTGTTTCATTTAGCTTCGCTGTAGTGTAGGATAATTACAAGTGTGTCTGCATCTTTGCGCTTGGCCTAAAGATGTGTATAATTTTAATAAGCACACGTAGTCTTAGATTACACATGCCCAGTGATGTGTACCGTAAATGCCTTATTGTTATCCACAAACACACTCTATATTTTTGAGGTAGTTCAAAAAAATAGAAGAACTTCATGTTTAAGTGGGTTATGTCTAATTAAATATACATATCTAAATATAACATGTATAAGACAACATTTCTCTCTCGCTCTTCTGCTTGCCTGTCTCCCTCTGCTCATAATGTCAGAGTTTTTTTCCCTCCTCCCTCAATCACTCTCAGTGCATAAACAGAGCCTGCAGTCAGAGTATTCTCTGATCAAAGGGACAAATCTATCCCCGAGCAATCAGGTTGCTGAGCTAGCCGTGGCTGCTGACAACTCGCTGGCTCTTTGATCAGAAATACATCATCTTCAGCAGCATTGCCTGGCTTTGTCTGGGGCCAGGAAATAGGGGAAGTGATAGCTCGCACTTGGTTCTCTTCCTCGCTCTCTACTGCTCTTGTCAGCCAAGATGAAAGCTACCCCAATTACAAGTGAAAATAACCCCCTCAAAATCAGCACGCTTGGGGAGTAGCCACATCTCCGCGTTAGCACTGAAACCCCCATGAAAAAGGGCTGTATATAACAGAGTTGGAAATCGCTCTCATTTTTTTTCTCCACGATCTTCAAAATTGGCCATATGTCAAAAATACCGTTGTTTGCCAGAGCAATCTTAGGCGAGATAAGCCCTGCGTGAACTTTCTGGTTTTTTGGTCTCCATTTTGAAACTGTGTTTTTGAACCTGGCATGTCAGCTCACACAAATATTTTAGCATTCCCCTACCAGCAAGCCTGTGCACTCATTTTTGCTCAGGAGAAGCGAGAAGCTGGAGACAGAGCGTATGTTTTATCACATATCCCACAAGGCTAATGTTTTATGATCGTTCGCTCTCTACCTCCTGGAATACACTTCATGCCCTGCATCACGTCAGTGCTCCTGATGAGATGAAAACATTCAATCTTGCTTATTCTACACTGAAAGCCTTAAGTGTCTCAGCACCATCACCTGGTGTGACCTCAAAGGCAAACTTGAATTGAAGATGCAGTGCAGCTCACTGAGGTTCTATTCTTACACTAAAGTCTTTTAGATTTCAGGTAATACATTACTTAGAAATTCATTTTTGCACAAAATGTTATTTACATCTTTTGACTGCACATTGACACACTGGGTAGAGTTACTGTCTCACATTTCTTGGGTTACTGTCTGTGTTTTGCGTGTTCTTCCATGTTTGCCTGGGTTTACTCTGGGTTTTCTGGCTTCTTCCCACCTCCCAAAAACAATGCCAGTTGGAGGATTGGCTACACTCAATTGTGTGATTAAGAGTGTCTGTGGTACCCTGCCATGGAATGGGGTTCAATCCAAGGTGTATTCCCACCTTGTGCCCAGTGTGTCTGGGATAAGCTCCAGATCTACTGTGATCCTGACCAGGAAGAAGTGCTTACTGAAGATGAATGACTGATAGTTTTGTCCATCTATAAGTCCATTTTTTATGACATTTATTCACATTCACAGAATTTATCTACATGGGTCAAAAGTGGTTTTCACAGAGGACAAATTCTTTGTATGGATTTCATACCATTTCTAAATCTCCGGATACTGATATTATAACCCAGATACTGCAGATCAATCCTCTCAAATAGTCTTTCAGAAGTGAAAATTATACCTGATGCAAAAATAGAAAACCACAAACCGTCACTTAACGGCTTGAGCCTCACTCTGGCAGGCTGTAGCGTATCTGGTTTCTGTGTGAAATAGTCAGCCTTGTCAGTCAGTGTGCTCTTCCAGCAATTACACACCTGTCTTGTGTCACCTGTCTGCTTTGGGCTTCTGCAGCTATTAAGGGGCTTCAAATGGAGCTGGTCTTGTTTGGAGTGCACAGAGGTTACGATATGGAACGGTGAGCAAGAAGCACAACTTAAGTGAGAATAGGGGCCATGGCAGGCTAGAATTGATGTGTGTGTGTGTGTGTGAAAGCTCTCATTTTATGTGTTCCACTTGCAAATTGACACAGTAGTGTTTGTGGTTCTCATGGTCAAGTGCTCATCTTTTCCTCTGTAGTGTTTTCCTCCACCCACAGCTTTTCCTCCATCTGCATCTGATTTGGCCTGACTGAAATCTGTGAAAAGTGCCTTACTATGGTACTAAATCAGAAGGAATGACAAATATGATGCTAATAGGACAAGCTTTTACTTTTCAAGCTGCATAGTTTTTTTTAACATGGAAGAAAATCATATACCAAGTACCAATTTCATCAAATGGAATATCAGATTTAAAAAAAAAAAAATCAGACTGAAACCATACAGTGAACTCAGGTATGATAGTTATGTGTTATCCTGTATATGTGTTATTTATTAAGCATTCCACATTCCAAATTAATATACACATCAAATTCTACATGACTATACATAAATGCAGAAAGGACATTGTTCATATCATACTCTCCAGTGTCACCCAAATGAGGATGGGTTCCCTTTTGAGTCTGGTTCCTCTCAAGGTTTCTTCCTCATATCATCTAAGGGAGTTTTTCCTTGCCACAGTTGCCTCAGTTGCCTCAGGCTTGCTCACTAGGAATAATTTTGTCTAACATCTAGGACTGTTTGCATGTTTTTGTTTCTGTTTGCATGTTTTTTGTTTCTTATGTTCTGTAAAGCTGCTTTGAGACAATGTTCATTGTTAAAAGCGCTATACAAATAAAATTGAATTGAATTCCCAGCTTCACAGTCTAATCAAACCGGTTAACAATCACGGGTTCACTGCATATACGCCCCATAAATCTGTGTTCACTGTGAAGCACCACTAGTGACGTTACCAACCCACTGCAAGTTTATGACTTTGAATCTTTAGATTTGTTATTTTTTGTGCATCTAAACCCCTGTCCATCCCTGACACATACATATACAGTAAGACTGTTATTTTTGATACAGCATACTTGTGATATAGTCATATGCACATTCAGTACTACTACTACAGCAAATAATATATTTCTCCACATTATATTTCTACATACAATACCCCATAATGCTGTGATATCCTGTTATCCTATATGTTCTATGTCATTTATCTGCTCCAGAAGGAGTGCATTTATGTCTCTTTCTCTGTTTGCTGAATATGGCATTTCTGTTGTAGTCAATAGCATTCTGAACCTCAGCATTCTGTTGTAATGGCTGTTCATGTTCACATTGTAGCTTGCAGTTTAATATTGTATAACAGGTGCTTCTCAGTGTTAAAAGCATGAAAGTAAAGACTGAATCTGGGTCACTTCCCAGCGCCAGAGCCATCACATCGGTGCACTTCTACATAATGTCAGGAATGTCAAGTATTAATGAGAGAAATGCGCCTCTAGGGCTAGTATTTGTCGAATTAAATTACAAACATTCAGGGAAAAAGTTTCAGCTCCCTTCTGGGAAGATAGGATATGCCATATAGCCACTCTTGATGAAAAGCCAAAACTGCTTGGCAGAAGACTTGCTGGAACTTGCTGATGAAGTTTTATTTATAACTGTTTCTCCATATTACCATAAGCTCAGCCTGTTTGCTGAATATGGGCCAAATTACAGATTTGGGCAAACAAGAAGTTTTTTTTTTTTTTTTTTTTTGCAGCAACAGATGATCAAAATACTCACTAAACTATAGAAATATTACTCTGCCATTACAATGCTCCATAATAGTAAATTGTGGTTTCTCACCATTTCCTGACTGGGTCTTGCAGAACAGTGCAGCAATATTTCATGCACACTCTACATATTTTGAGCAAAAACATAGAAAACACCTAGATGCATACTTTAGTGTGTACTATATTGTTACCTTGTTGTTAATGATGTTTAAAAACTTGCATTTCAGTACAAAACCTTCTTAAAGTGGAGGATTTATCATCATTAACAGCATTACCCTGATCAGGGTCATGGTGGGTCACACACTTATTCACCCCTAGGGGAAAATTAGCATAGGCAATATGCCTGTATGTTTTTGAACAATAGAAGTAAATCCATCAGAACATGGGTAGAACATGTGAAACTCCACACAGACAGTAACCTGAGCTCTGAGTCAAACAGGAACCCTGGAGCAGTGAAGCGGCAAAGCTGCTTTATATATATATATATATATATATGTGTGTGTGTGTGTGTGTGTGTATATAAATATAAATATAAATATAAATATAAATATAAATATAAATAAATGCATTAAATATGTACATTTTAATGTTGCATATGTTCTTTATTTTACTTTAATTTCTGTCTTTAGTTATGAATTTCTACCTTTAAACAATCCTCAATTTATTCATTTGAATTATTCATTCATTATTCATGTATCCATTTATTTATTGCATTCATATTCTATACTTTGTTAATTTATAGTGTTTCCTATTTACTCATTCCTGAATTTATTTATTTATTATTTTGTGTATTCTTTCTTTCTTTTTCTTTCTTTCTTTCTTCTCTTGTTCTTATGCTAATGAGGGAACTGTCAATCAAGTGTGTAATGCTGTATAATTATTACTATTAGCTGATTGACTGGACAGGCCTGGCTCCAGCATTGGTTGTTTTGAAAGCATAGTACATGACTAACCGCTGCATGCTGGCAACTGACAGCCAGAGACGTGAGACAACTGAAAATATGCAGTTTCTGGCTCTTAGAACTCATGAATGACTGGGTTCAAGCAGACATTCCCAATCTCCAGGTCGAAGCAATGCGACAGTGAAAGTGAGGCTAGTGTATTACCGTTCATAAATACCAAAGAAATTATTAGCTTAATAATAAGTATTATTTGCTCTTTTTGTATTTGTGTGGATATATATATATATATATATATATATATATATATATATATATATATATATATATATATATATATACTGTATATCCAGTTAGCTGGATCAAGTTGAAAAGGCTAGACAAACGCCCATCTTGTTATTTCTGCTCGCTCAGTCTGTCTCTCTTTTACACACACACACATTGGCTGTGACTGCAAGTCGTACAACATAAATGTACTAACAAACGCATGAAATCATGCGCATGACTCTATCATCACTATCACTATTTCCACCAGCAAATCCTAATCAGTCTTGTTATCATGGTCAGTGCAGCAAGCGAAAAGCTCATATCACTGCTCCTAAACCCTCTCTCACTCTGGGCTTGATTACTGTACCTGAATGTGAAAAACATGGCCCCACATTTTTCATGGACAGACTAATAAAGAAAAAAATGAAATAAATACAGAAATAACAAAAATTATGAATTAAAAGATGTGATGTGAAAAAATATATGAAAAACATAAGAAGGAATACATTCAGATTCACCTGACTATCAAATAAATAAAGAAAGAAAAATACCTGAAAATCAATACAGAAATATACAAAAAATATATATAATACAAATAAACTAACCAACAAA
The DNA here is from genome assembly GCF_027358585.1 of Pangasianodon hypophthalmus. NCBI lineage: Eukaryota > Metazoa > Chordata > Actinopteri > Siluriformes > Pangasiidae > Pangasianodon > Pangasianodon hypophthalmus. The sequence goes on from NC_069719.1 coordinate 17,509,570, forward strand.
TAACTACATAAATGAACCAATGAATGAATAAATGCCTACTTTTTAAAATATTATTTTATTGATTGATATAGGAATTTGTATATTTATTATTTTATTTATTTTCAATTTTGGGAGAATTGGTCCACCATACCCTACAATTCATATTCTTGAAAAATGGACTCTGAAGAAAGTGTCATTAAGTAGTGAAGAGACAGCGAATGTTTAAAAACATTTATATACAGAAACTGTCAGCTTTTGAGAAGCTGACAGAAATATGCTTTCTCTCAAGAGACGAAGTATCCTGTTTATCTGGCACTGGCTGGTAAACAGGCTTTTCTCTGACCTAATAACATATTCCTGTTTTCCTCTCACCAGATAGATTTCTATTTGTGAAAAGCCTACAGTCTATGCATGCAACAGTAAGGCTTGAGTGAAAATAAATTTCCCAGCCCCTTACTTTATTAGAGAACTGATGCTGCTTTTGTCCTGAAACTTATCGCAAAAGCTTTGCATACTTAATATGTGTGTAAATTCTACCAGATGGCTTTTACTGGAACATTTGTTCCCTGTGCTGCGTCTTTGTTCTGAATGTTTGGGAGGGAAAAAAAAAACATTTTCAGTGAATTAAAAGCCATTGATAACACACAAGCAGTCAGTTCCAGTGCTGAGTAGACAGCAGCTCAACTGCTGGATTTGCGGTACCATGGGAAAGCACTGGAGGTGGATCTGCTGGATTTTTCCTGCTTCTCCTAAAGACTTGTTGAGATTTATATAAGCCTAAAGATTACTTGAGGGCCTTTAAATGTAAATTTGGTTGAGGTCACAAAACTGGGACTGGTAAATCCCAACCTTTGCATTTTGTAGATTAGAACCTTTATGTGATATATGATATTGACTTTAAGCTCTCTAGTATCTACAAGGAATGTAGATCTGTTGTCTTATGATATCTAATGTATGTGCCAAGATCAGAATAAAAGTTAATGCTGGCTAGAGACATTTGCTTAGATGTTTATGTTTGCACATAAATGTATATGTCACAACAGAAGCTCATGGCCGTAGATGTTGGTGGGGAAGAATGACATTAATAACACCATAGCCTCAAACGAAATTAAGACAAGAAGCTTACTAGTGAATTTTTAGAGTAACTCTGTAATAGGCAGATGAGAGTCAACAACAGACAGAAACATACAGTCAACATACAATTAACCAGGGTTGCCAGGTTTTAGCAAAATTTCCATTTTAAAACCACACAAAAAACTGAAACTAGCTCAAAAATAATTTGGGTATTGGTAAAGGGAGACACAATCTTTTTTTTGCTGTTTTTGGATGGGAAACAAGGTCACGGTTGTGCACACACATTTCTGATGTATAGATATTGTTCACTCCTTTATCTCACTTTCCATCTCACTATCTTTACAATATATTTTAAAATTGGTTCTGTACATCATAGAAACACTGTCAGGACTCACACTTTGCCTTCGTTTGTGGAAATTTATTAGATTTAATTTCATTTATTTACTATAAAACAAGATCTTGAAAATGTCACAGAACAAGCATGGGGAAGCGCGATATAAACGCTTTTGTAGTTCCCATTGTTGACCACTAGGTGCAATAACAACTCTATGGAGCTCATCTGGACAGTGAGCTGGCGGCCCTATGATTATGCAACGTCTAGAACAGCAATCAAATCAGTTGCACATCAATAATTGCCTCATATCTGTGAATAGAATTTTTTAAAAATTTGTTGGTCACTCAAAAATAGATGATTAGTATTTCAGCAGAATTTGAAATGTATGGAGTGGTGAATGAGATCTTTATGAAGATGACTGTTTGTCAAATGGCTGATATATATGGTGAGGCTCAGATAACCTGCCCCTATGGATGAGCCACCACTGATGTTTCATCATTTTTGCTTATCTCTAATGCTGATAGTGTTACTTTTTCTGAGAGAAGAAATGACCCCCAGATCCTCAGATAGAGGAGTGAGATATTTGCAGTCCACAAACAAACTAAATATTGGTGTAAACTACTTGGATTTATCAGCTGCACTCCACCACATTAGATGCATAAGTCAGCTTTGAAATATTAGCTCTGATAACAGTCCAAGGCCTTTCGGCAGGGCAGTGTGGTTTCAGTATTCAGTATTTCAGTAAAAAGTAGATGGAGTACTGTTTGATTGGCACTACTTCATGACTAAATGATTACAAAAGGCTATTATGTGCATATTCCTGAGGCAGGGGAGGCCACGTCCCTGCAGATTCAAAGGGCTAAATAGAGCCAGACTCCAAATGTTTTCTCCAAAAGAAATGCTTTGTCTGTATACACCTGGTGCCTGTTTTAAGCCCAGAATATATTGGAAATGAGTAAGAAATTGATGAGTAAGAAAGAATAGTTGATTGCATTTTATGTACCCTGTAATTAATGGGAAGGTATACAAAAATCTGGACCTGTCATTAAGTCCTGGGAGTTCAAGGAATTAAAAAATGTTCATATAAAGGGATTGGAAAAGATTTTCTTACTATGCAAAAATGCTACTAAACAGGAAAGAGAAAGTAAAACAGTACAACACTGTGTCGACTGAACTATGCATGTGTGCTGCACATGTTTAAAGACTTCCAGTTCAAAGTCAGGACTTTGACACATTCTGGTGCTGGAACAGAGGCTCCTGGCAGCGTTGCAGTGTGTCCAGCCAGCTGTACACGACGTGTTGTGTTTGCTGTCACCTCCTTTTCTCCTGGGTTTGATGTGGGGAGCCTCGGGATTTGGGGGTTCCTGTGAGAACGAGCAGATGTCACATGGCTTTCTGCCTGTGCTCAGGCTGCTCACTCTTTGCCGTGACAGGTAGCATGTCCTCTCTGAAGTGCTACACTGGAGAGGTGTCGTGTTTGTCCCTCATGGAACAGGAAGAAGGCACAAAAAGAAGAACAGGTTAAAGGGAGAAATGTCGAAGTTGCCATTTCTCTGCCCTGAAATAGCACTGAGTGGCTTAAATGATGTAATGGTAGAGTCTGCCTAATGCTTGAGACATTTAGACATAAAAAAATGTATTATATAAGTGAGGGAAATTATAAATGAAGGTGTGGAATGAATTGAGTCTTATATTACTCAGTACCAGACATGCTGGATTCCTGTTTTGTCATGGTTTAGGATTAAGCTCTGGCATGTTGAGATATAAGCATTGCATTTTTCTTTTGCATGCTATTGTATCCAGACAATGCTGTTTTTACAGATGTAGACAAATGAAGAAATTGTAGCAGCTGCTCTATGGCTTTGCAATGTAAAGAACTTTACTCTCAAATGCAAGGAACAATGTATCTCTCAGCTGTGATCTTTTCTATGACAGCAAATAAATGTATCTGTCAGCATTTCTGGCTTAGTGAATCACTATGCACATGTGGTATACACACACAGACACACACACACGTTTGTCTTATCATTCCTTTGCAGAACTTCCATTGACATAAACATTAATGCAGCTAATTAATGCTATGCCTATATGCAAATCTAACCCAAACCTTCAGCTCAGTAACCAAAAGGAGCCCTTTTGGCTCATTTATGGTGCTTTCAAATATGTAGTGTTTAGCTCATTTGAACTAAACCCTGATTTCCCTCTTTGGTGTGATTTGTTGTGAGATCAGGTGAGAACACAGCAATCGCATGTGGGTGCAGACCAAAAACCAGCTCTCTCAGATGATCTCGGCCTGGTTCCAAATGAACTCTAGCATGGTTTGATTGCAATGACAGAAGCAGTCTGACCCTGAATCGACCTGAACGCAGGAAATCAACCAAATATGATGTGTATTATGAGGTGGGGGCTGCATTTTTTTCTGTAGTCAACTGAGCCACAAGACACAAACTGTGCCAAATGACAGAGCTGTAGTTCTGCAGAAATGTGATATGTTATGGAAGTTTGGACCAATGAACAAAAATAGAAAATAAACCTTGGATGCATATACAAAATGTTTTAAACAAATTATTTATATAATTATCTAATAATTTATTGAGCACCGGCTCCGTGTTCTCTGTTCTTGGATGATATATGTGATCTCTATGCTCTCTTGGCAAAGGTTTGTTCATTTTTTTCCATCCTCATATTTCTGACCAGTGAATGAGTTTCACGAGTACCTTTTCAGCCTTACACAACCCTCAGCCAACATTTTCCCTTTTTGTTTCATTTAATTATGTGCAGTATGAAACTAAACCAAATCAAGTAGCAAACAAACAAAAAGTATCATTTTTTCTACTTGGCAAGTGGATTAATAGGTGTAAAAATTTATTTTTAAATAAACCAGTTTTCTTAGGGGGGCACTCCAAATGTCCCCACAAGTGGACAATGTCAAATGTCAGATCTTTCAATCCCTATGAGGACATTTGGTCCCTACCAAGATATAAAACATGCCTGTGCATGCACACACACACACACACAAACACGCACACACACACCTGCTATGGATAAGTAGTATGTTGAGCTCAAAGGATTGCAAACTTCAAAGCCTCTATGACAAACTGAAACAGAAAAATCACACTGGCACTAATAGCACCAACATAAAAAAATAATCATAAACAGCCTCTGTTAATGTCCTGACATTTAAAATTTTTGCATTTAAAAGCATGTGTGGGTGACATACTTGAGTCTCTTTCCTGGCTCTCTAATTGTAACCTCTCTGAGCTGTGGAACCTTGACATGTTTCCCATGGCATTACTCTTTAAGGTGACATCATCCTCGTAGGACAGGAAGACAACATGCATATGTACATGATTGCAGTTGCCTCTTATCTGTGAGTCTGGCAGCAAGTAGCAACCACTCCTTCACTGAGTTCATTGCTTCCATTGCTTAAATCGCTGAAATACAAGGAGGTGGCACTTCAAAGCAGAATGAACATTTGATTACTTCGGGAAAGTAATTGCTTTGCTTAATCTGTTGCTGTTCAATGTCATTCGATTACACTGTTAACCAGAATTAATTACTGTTCCTGCAGCATGGACGGCACTCGGCGAACCATTGCTTAGTGTTCCAGTGAGCAATTAGTGATGTCCAGAATTGAGTAAAACATTTTGTTATGGCATAGTATTGTGAAAAGAAATCTTTTTCTGATGTAATCGAAGGTTGTGATTAACCAAAACATAAGATGCCCAGTGAGCTCAGTCTCTTAAACTCCGCAGAGTTTGAGAGACTGAGCTCAGAAAACTTGTTAGTGCTATAATCGGCACTTTTCTGTCTGTGGTCGTCTTGCCCCTTGTAAAAGGTAGCTGACTCTAGGCCCTGGTCTTCTGGATTTGGTTACGTTAAGAATAGGGTGTCACACTAAATGCCAGGGACGTATCCAGTTAGCCTCCATGGGGGCCTCGTAAAAATGCCTCTCAGGATTTTGAAAATAATGACCGTCACTGGCGCAAACAGGCAAGCACCATCCCAAATCATTTCCTTATGTGCTCAGCCGAACGCTAATGACTTCTTCAGAGGGAAGGAGAAGTTGTCTGTGCTGGCTAATCTCATACGAGAGGGCATGGTCTGAGTCGGCACACAGAGCTCCAGCCACCTAATATGAATCTGCTCCCAATTTCTCTTCTATACCATTATCACCAAGCAGAGAGGAGAGCAAAAGTGAATTAATGGCTAGGAGATTTATTTGTTTGGTGTAATATGGACTGTAAAACAGTAAGAGCTCTGCCGGCCCTCGCAGGTCTGCTGCCCCTGGGGTACAATCAAATGCTGGCAGTAAATCAATAGAGCTGGAAGGGGTTTTTATAACCAGAGTTTAACACCATGCTCTAAGTGCTCCAGGTGGCAGGTCATTTGTTCATTAGGGTGACTTATCACAATAAACAGTGGCAACTCTGATTGGGCAAGCAGTAGTGTGCTGAGAGAAAAAAGAAAGAATCAGAAAAAAAAGTGAAAGACAAAAAAAAAATCTCTGGTGGATAAGTGTGGACCTAATAAGACAAGGCTGAAGTAAGATTAAAAACTGCAATCATCTGCACCGTGAGATAGGAGTGGCTTCAGACCTGCTGACCCTCTTATAGCCTGCACCTCTGTCTGCAAACACTGATGGACAATCAGTCTCTAATATAGATCATGGCTAGTACTCACACAGGCAACAGTTAGGATTTTAATGGATGTGAATGTAACCATAATTTGTTAGAGAGCCAGGTGAGGAATCGAAAGGGAAGAGGTAGCAGTTATTGGCTGTGTACAGGAATGTTCAGAAGAAGACGAACAGCTGACTGTCTTGCTTTTAGAAACTTTTTTCCAGATTCCTGCAAACACCAGTCTAATGAGTGCATTTACAAGCATTTTTAAAGGGTCAGAAGGTGAGTTTAAGAGTGCCACTGGCTGCCTTTCAGGCTCAGCACTCATATTTTCAGAATGCACTCGAATGATCCTGTGAATGGCCCAAAGTGCACATGGAGATTGAAAAATAGCTAAAATTTCCCTGCCTTTGAGATTCTGTCCCCAGCAATGGGAGAATTCAGGGTCACTGATTCATGTCACTCATGTATCTATCTTGACTTTCAAAGAAGGGAAAAAGTCTTATTTCCAAGCTCTGTTTTTCAAATCTCTCACCTCAGCGGCATGTATCGGGGTTATGAAAAAGCCATGCTCAATTATTTCGCCAAGGCTGGTATTTGAGAACGGTCTGCAGCCCATTGCTGCGCCGCTTTATAAGGATGATAAAAGGCTGCTTCTTGCCAGTGCTGGATTTTTACAAAGGTCACTCTTAATGGATGTGTTTCTACAGATTTGAGAGAGCACTGCTCTGCAACATTTATGAGATGCCCGCCTTAGCCAGAGCCCATGTTTGGATGTGTTAAGAACTTCAGACCTCATGCTGATTCTCTCAGGACTTCTTGTTTGTGACTCTCTTGCACTGCAGAACCAGATTTCATTTCTTATTTGCCTCATCTTCATCATCACCAACCTTCTCTGTGAAGATAACAGAAAATATACCAGCTATTGGATTTAAACTTATTTTTCAAAAGAATGCTTGTTGTCTCTTCAGGAAAGAGTAATTTACCTGTCAAGAGAATGATATAGCATTGTGTGCATAAATTTCTGTTTAAGCCCCAGCGTCAATAATGCAACAGATTTCCCATGCTGTGCGCTTTTCTGCAGTTTCTTCCTCCAGAGTGCAATCTGGGGAAGGATTTGATGATAAAAACTGCAGACAGTAAAAGCCATTAATGCCTGCTGCTAGTGAAGTAGCCAGCAGAGCATGATTTTCCCAATCAGTGGCAATAGACCAGAACATGGGCAAAGCAAACTTTACCTTTTTTTCAGCAAAATAGATGAGAACTTACCAACAGATGTGCAAAATATTTGAGTATTTAAACAGCCAATGAATTATATTGTATATATTAGCCTGTAGTTAGGCGTTTTAATCCTTGGTGGTATAAATCTTGAGGCTGCGACATCACTGGCTATAATTAGCTTCTCCTTTAACTTTGATTGATTGATGACGTTAACTACCTACGTATATGTCACCTGTGTATGGATGCTGTCACAAACTGCACATTATAGTTTGTAATGAGCCGCATTATATTATTCATTCCCACTATACAGTACTTTATTTCCCCTTCATCTGGCCAGAACTTAAATAGAAATGGAGCCATATGTTTATGTAAATAATATTTGTTTCATCCTGGCCCAGTTAAAGCTATTGTCTCCAATGGTATATTTTTATCACACTAGTATTTAAATTGCTATCAGGCTTCATTGTGCAAAACGAAGGCTTGCATAGCATGTTGTAATTACACAAGAAAACAACTGTCCATTTGCACTGTCTAATTTTCTTTTTCAATTACGCTCTTAAGGTTTTGTAATTATGCTCCATACTCATACGCTATCATTAGGCAAGCATTTCAAATGGCCTTCAATTAATGAGCCCGTAAATAGGGAGGTAAATAAATGAAAGTCCGAAGTTCTCGGCATAGGAAATCAGACTAGCCAAAGCATTTGTTTACCCCAATGATTCCTGCCAACTGGCTACCGATTCATTATCATGATTAAGAAGCCTGCCACGAGAAACCAAAATGGCTAACCCCCATATCTTCCTAAGCCCCTTTTAAAGATGCATAATCCAAGAGTGAATAATACATCTGGCTGTGATGAATTAATGACAGGCAGTAACTAATGAATTATGCATGATGAGTTACCTTGCAATCAAAAGACAGACTAGCGAGGTCGGGAAAGAGCAAAGGGCCAGTGGTGAGCATGTTTCCAGCTGTAGTAGTGAAGCACCCTGCTTGAACGTGCATTCGTCTTTTATGGACAGGTGGAAATGCGCTGGATGTGATTACAGAGGGAAGGTATGGTGTGGCTTTGGAATGTGTTATGTGCTAATCATTTATTGCAGGGTTTGGAATAAAAATGGTACTTTGATATATTACATCTCACCCTATAATTATCTGACTGTATCTAAATGCTGCACTTCATCTGCTGAAATATTACCTGGTTTTCAAATCTGTTTTCTTTCATTCCGACTTCACTTCCATTTCAAATGAAATGCATAGGACACAAAAATCCATATGAATTTGGATGGACCGGGCCTAGGGTGAAATGGACTGTGGGGAGAGACTGTGAACGCGTGTCAAGTTGATTCACACACACATCACTCAGACTGGGCTCTGACAGTGGGCTATTCTGCTCTTATTTGTTATGTGAGGCCCCTGTGCCTTCCTTTAGCAGCCTAATGAGTGCATGATTGACAGCTCCTGTCTCCACACGCAGTGGGGCTCCTCCCTCTGTAGCATCCTGTGGGCAGCAGAGTCTTGCTCCTTCACCCACTCATCTTTTCCCCCCACAGGCACCATACTGATCAGTCACCTACATACACACACGCACACACACTCAAGCCAAGCCAGAGCTGCTCTGGCTTCCCTTACCTGGCCCTCTTTTGGTCTGTTGTAGTGCTGTGAATAGTGAGAGCATTGCCTCGTAGCTTTTCCCTCGCAGTCTGGGAAATAATGAGGTGACAGATCTCGCTCTCTCTCTTTTACTCTCTCTCATTCTTTTTTTGCTTCCTTGCTTTTGCTCTCTCTCTCTTTCTCTCTCTGTCTTCCCGTGGCTTTTTCTCTGCCTTACTCCCTGTACCCTTTCCTTCTTCTTTTATGTTCCCGTTTTCTGTGCATCAGCAACTCTCTGCAGGTTTGTTATGGAGCAGGGGGTATTAGATAAGGCTGATGTTCTTTGTAAAGGTTATCCCGTAATGGATAAAGGATGCTTATCCAGCCCTTTTATTTATCTTACTGCCTGTGTGACCAACGTCTGCCTGATACCAGACGCTTTTCCAAAGGTGCACATAAAGGGACTTTTGCAACAGCACCCTTATTTAATAAAATACATTCATTCTAGACGTGTAGATAATTGAACAGAAAGCACACCTGTCCATTTTGGCTCTTTTATTTACACTGATTAAGGGGATATATTTTTTTTAGTATAGGTTCTGCATAGATACACATTCCACGTAAACACGATCACAGATTTGAAATGTTGCCTTTTCAGAATAGGACAATTCAGCCAGATCATACATCTGTAACTGGTCACTGAGTGAGCTATGTAGAGACACGACACAATGATGACACATTTGCAGACCAGAAATTCCAACTAAAGGTTTTTCAGTGAGCCAAATTTGGGTTCCCAAAATCTATTACTATTGTAATAGTAAAGTGAAGTGAAGTGACTTGTGGCCAAGTATGGTGACCCATACTCAGAATTTGTGCTCTGCATTTAACCCATCCAAGTGCACACACACCCGGAGCAGTTGGGGGTTTGGTGCCTTGCTCAAGGGTCTCACCTCAGTCGTGGTATTAAGGGTGGAAGAGAGCGCTGGTCATTCACTCCCCCCACCTACAATCCCCGCCAGACCTGAGACTCAAACCCAAGACCTTCAGGTTGCAAGGCCGACTCGCTATCCATTAGGCCACGAATGCCCCAGAAGAACGTGGAAAGGCCATGCCGTGACCTGGATTCGAACCGGGGTTGCTGCGGCCACAACACAACACAGTGTTCATTATAATGGTGAAAATATTGATTATTCATTTATTCATTCATCTTAAATAACTACTTTATCCTGATCAGAATTGCAGGGGATCTGAAGCCTATCTCGGGAACACTGGGTGTGAGGTGGGAATACACCCTGAAAGGGATACCGGTCCATCGCCAGGCACCATGCACACACACACACACACACACACATTCCCACACTCATTCATACCTATTAGGAAATTCACACAGATATAGCGAGAACATGAGAAACCTGTACTAACCCCCAACAAGTTTTTGGTTGGTGGTATCTTACTATCTTAGTTCCTGATCTAGTGAAATAGCATGAGGATATATATTTTGATATAAACTACAAAGCACTTCTTTAAGTCGCTCTGGATTATGGCATCTGCTAAATGCTTGTAAATGTAAATGTAATGTGAAACTCTTCATAGACAGGAACATGAGGTCAAGGTCAAACCAGGGAATGTGGAACTGTGAGGCAGCAACTCTACCTGCTACACCAATGCACTGCCCAAAAATACTGATTCATTTATTAGAAACTTGAATAAGAGCATAAAAGGTTTTATTATATCAACTGCATGCCAATTTGCTGCATTCTAATAAAACAAAAAACTTCAAATTTTGTTCCCATGAGCAGATTAAAGAAATAAATCAAAAACTTTGCCAGTTGGCTTAGAATGTCACAGTTGAAAATTCAGTATTGCCAGCTCCAAAATTAGGTTTCAAATGCTAACCTTTAAGGTCGTGTCTATTTGATTGCAGGCTACCATATGTCTTTTGTTGAGGACGTTCTTGTTGAGGATATACATGAGAAGCTGGGGAGCAGTAAGCATGTGTTCCCTTAGCCATGTAAAGATTTACTCAGGGTGAAAATAAATCACTTTGCCCTAAAAAAGAAGGCTATTACACCTATACTTACTACTTCTCACTGATGCAATTACAAGATAAATGACTTTATAAATTGTGTCATTGTGGAGTGTAAAGGCCCTGGAATTACCTTGAAATTATGTGCAGTGAGAGTGCACAGGGGAGTTGAGCACATTAACAACTCTGAAAAACCTTCAAATACACATATTAGCAAGAGCATTATAGTTTAAAATTATGTTCAATTATTTAATATCATTTATTTGGTCTCTCGATCCTAACTTTCTAAGTAATTTAAAGTCTGTATGCGAGTTCAATTTCTGTCTCTCCTTCTCTCTCTCTCTCTCTCTCTCTCTCTCTCGCTGTCATTACAGCTCCCTTAGACCGAGCTCGTCCGTATTTGAATGAAAAGCAGCCATTTAAAATTTGCCTCAAAGCGTGGCACTCTGAGAGTGTACAACATTGACAAGCTGCCAGCACCATCTACACATGACTGAGAGCTGCACAGCCCCCCGGGCTCCTCTTCTGGAAATTATGAATATAAAGTCATGCATTACAGATCCAGTGGTGAATTTATTCATTCCCTTTAGCAGAAGTCGGAAATGTAGCTGAGCCAAATCAATGAAATATAGTTTATCACTGTCAGCGTAATCATTTGCTAATGGCTACTATCAATTGTGGGCCCACAGTGTGCGCTCCATGCCGGACTGCAATTAAAACCAGCAACTTATTGGAGGTGCTTTAGCACTGGATCTCATGTTTATACATTGATTATTCACCATGTCGTGGATTGAATATTTACGCCATCATTTTTCTTTTTTTTTATTTGTCACTTTGCAGAGGGTACAAAGTGGCTTAGGCCTTCTGGCCACTTTTCAGCACACAACAAATATTCAAGGTTATTGGGAAATAGGTTAAATTCTATTTTATGTTCTGTTTTTCCTCTCTGCCTCTTGGACATAGCTGTAATATGATAACAATTTAGTCTTTGAGTGGTAGCATGGCAGACTTGTTGTGGCAAACACTGCCTAAGACTGCAAGGTACATCCATTAGGCACACTTTTCCCCTCCAGCACTGGGACTGAGAAAAGAAGATATTTGTGTTCATGATGGTGGAAGGTCCATCTTGAGATTCTGAACTTATTTATTCATTTGTTCTTCTGGTGCTGCATCAACATCTATGTGCCGGCAGACATGCGAGCTGCAGGAGCATGGAATTATTTATTATTTATTCATAATGCCCTGGAGTGGTCAGTGCTGGTCCAAAGCTTATTTTGTGTTACTGTCACAGTTTCAGCTATATCTTTAAAAGCTAGCGAAAGTAAAGTTTCAGGGGTTTTGTAAAGAGGGCACATTGTTTCCAGAACTGCTATAACGGACATGAGCTGAACCAGCGTAAACAGATTTATTTCTTTTTTATTTTCAGGTCAAGCCGAGAGCATCCATAATGCAAAAGTCAGCATCCTTGCTCTCACTAGTATTATTTATTTGCTTGCTTGTGCCTATAGCAACTACGAATAGATGTGGCAAATTGTTCAAGTATATTTAGAATACACTTATAATGGTTTTACAAATTATTCAGTTTCAGCTTCTGATCTTACATGAAAGAGACTTTTTGCTTTTGCAGATTGTCAAGTTAGCATACTTATAAAGACATATTTCACGGAAATGTTAAACAACAAGCAAATTGAAGACTTCGGTTACTCATGTTACTCATCTAAAGCAGTTTCTGTATTGAAGATGTCCAAGATGTTCAAGTAAATACAGAAAATGTGACTTTATATGCAGTAATTTTCAAAAACGGTACTGAAGTGTATTTCAGGTTAATGATACTTGTGGATAAAAAAAAAATCAGCTCCTTATCATGTAGTGTGTAGTGTATTCTCCTGCACATTCTCTATGCATGTCTTCCACTCTGTATTGATCTTGATGTTAGATCAGCATCTAAGGAGCAAGAATATCAGCAGTAGGTTTATCTGCACAGCAGGGCTCTGCCTGTATGAGGCACATGTGCATTTCATTGATCAGTCACATTTTTCACTCTGGCTTTCATAAATTGCAGCTTTTTAGTATTTGCTAAAGCGTTTTCAAAGTCAGCCGCAGCCTTTCATGACAAGGTGAACGCCAGGGTGTCAGAACCCACCAGCGGGAAGTCACAGGTGTCAATTCCCGCGCACCATATCGACAATTAAGGCCTGTTTGCTTGGCTGAAGAGCGAGATGAGAGATGACAGGGCCTTGACTTTGATCTTGACCCCGAAACCTCATCTTGGAAATATGTAATTCGGTCCCTCATGAGATTTGCTAAGAAGCTTTTGAGGGAGATCTGTTAGCTTGCAACCACAGTCTGTCCATCAACTCCAGAGTGGGATGCAGGGAGCGTTTATTTGAGCATTTATTTTCATTTTGCAATTGGTGTGGTGGTGTCCAACAACACAAAATGCAATTTTTACTGAATTATTTCATTCAGTCTTTGTGCTTCTGAACTTTAAGAGTTTTTAATAGAAGAAGTGGAACACACTCTGGCCTGTGTAGATTGATAAACAGTACATTGTTGTAGACATGGAGGCTAGACACAGTCATCAGATTGTGGCGCTCGGCATGTTTCACGCTGCCCCATTATTTCACTCCTGCACAATTGTTAAGGTCCAGTTGGGGGGAAAATAGCCAGAACGGAGTGAAGACTTACACACTGCTGTTACTGCAATACTTACACAAGGACTGTTAAAATAGGCTTTAAAAAAAACACTGATATAATTGCAATGTTTTACAAGTTAAACCTCATTTCCTTCCAATTACTCAAACTGTTTTGACAGGATAAATGTCTTTACTTTTTTCCAGGCCAGAGATTATATAAACATATTAGTCCTATTTATTTAACAGCTAAGGACATATAATTGAAAGCTCCACACTTAGATCACTAGAAAAAGAAATGCATGTCCTCTTTAACTAATTCTTTAGAGAACTGTGGATTACTATTTCCCTTTTTCCATATAACCTTTTTCTGATTATGAGGAATAATCCTATACATACATGTGTGCACATGAATAAACAGAAACAGACAGATATAAATACACGTGTTCAGGGAGAATGAATCATGGGAGCTGTCAGTAGGTGGTGCTCTTAGGGCAGGAGAAGCTCTGGCTGTAACTGAACCCATTTAGGCTGTAGTCTTATCATAGTACTGTGCGAATGTGTGTGTGTGTGTGTGTGTGTGTGTGTGTGTGAGAGAGAGAGAGAGAGAGAGAGAGAGAGAAAAGCCACATAGAGCACAGGGGTGTGCCATCCTCCACCATTATTTCCCTTCATGCTGATGTGAGTTCATCAGCTTACTGTTGACACACCTGACACCCTGCATTTAAAATATAGGGAACACTTTTATAAGACATCACTTTTATTTTTTCTAGAATTGCTGCTTAGCATCTGTAGAGTGCTTACCAGAGCTTCTATAAATATATCATAAAATATAATTTTTATTCAGTAACTATTGCTAATGAGGATGGTTTGGTCAATTTTTGGAGTACATGTTTAATTAAATTACTGTGCAAGTTTATGGTTTTCCAACAATAAGATTTTTAAGCAGTACAGACACCGCTGTGACTTTATTTTTTTGTAATTTCGTTATTTTTTCTTCATTAACGTAATATCACAGCCCTGTATAATAAACCTTTGGGACTCAGATGTCAGTGATGTTTTAATTTAGCTGGTAGAAATCCCAACTCACAACCTATTATCAATGTTATTATATTTATTATACAGTTATTATAGATTGACTGGTCACCTAAACTGAATGGTTTTAATTCAATAATTCATAAACAAGGTGGACAATAAACAATGTCAACTTGGGGCTAATGTTTCCTTTCAGTAGAAGGTTCAGGAATAGAAAGCTCTGTGGTACTATTATCAATATTACTGTAAACATTTAAATAACGTTGCTGCAATACATTTATAATGATGAGGTCAGTGGAGTTCAAGTGGTCCCTGGCCGCAAAGATTTTGAGAACCCCTGTAATAACCAATATAATAATCCAACAAAAAGTCCCTTAACAACTAGCTGTCTTCATTTCTTTTCAGATCTCTTTAAAAACACTAATGTTTTAATAAACCAAAGTGATGCTAGAAAGCAATCAAGCATAATACCATGATTAGATTCAAAATTTGCATTTTTGTCAGCTCAGCAAAGTTGTATTGGTGGTCAATTAAGTGCCATAATAATATGATGGACTACAGTTTGAAATGATCTGCATTATAGGTCTAACAGCTCTCTTAAAAGGGTCAGCAGTCTGCCCTTCAGTCACTGGAGGCCTTAGATACATGATCGGCACTTTTCAACCTTGTGTAAGGCTTTCCACATTTATAAAATGAAATATCAGTGAAGGGCTGTCTACTTGCTCATGGACACGTCGGGCCTCATTCCTCATTTTCCCACCACACTACAGAAATCAATGCAAAAGTAATTCACTTATTCATTTCCAAAGTGAAATCCCACTGTTTAAGCCGATTTGTGAATTTGCTGATAAATGACTGCCTCTCACATTACTTTAGAGTTTATAAGATCAGGTGGAATTCCGATTTGGACACTTTCCCTGCTGTTAATAGGCCTTCTTTATGATCATCAGTCTTGGCTGACAGATTACATTGATTGGAGGGCAGACTAAATCAGAGCTGGGAATTACAGTGTAGCTATATTCTAACTGAACCAGCCATGTAATGTTGGAAAAAAATACACAGATCAAATGCATGCTTTTCAGTGCTTTTCATAATGACATAAGCAGTCTGAATAACCAAGATCCCTTTAAACCATAGAAGCTGCATGTTTCAGTCAATGGCTTATTTGTAACTGCAATACCTGTAATAAAAGCTGTTAAACTGTCGTCTTAACCAGAAAGGATGATGATTCTCTTAATGATGAATCAGGTGACAGCATGACATCACTGCTATGCTGTCATCCCTACTCAGGCATTACAGTAATTCCCGGCTTTCAATGAACAGGCAGATCTACGACTGTACTGCAGTTCACTCCGTACCGCAGTGTAGGTGCAGGCTGTATGTGTGTCTAACTCTCTATAGTAATGAAATGGAAAAAGTTCTGTTTCTGACACATGCTACAGCTGCTGTATGAGCAGGCTATTGGCTGATGAAATCACCCACCTCAGGCAGTAAGCGCACTTCCGTGGTTTATATAGGGACAGGTTTCATACAACTGACTGCTGTCTTCACACAAACTGCACATGACATCACCTCCTAACAAGTGTGTGTCTGAGTCATTTGCTGCTCTTCCGCTCTCTGGCATACACACATGGAGAGCACAGGAAGGTCAGGAGCCAACCTCATGTTACTGCGTGTATTTATTCATTGTGCTCTGCAGTTCCTGAATATTGATTCACCGTCTAAAGAGGTATAACATCAGGAATTCGAATTTAGACAAGATTTTGGGGAATGTGTTTCTAAAAAAGCGTGGCCACATTTACTGGCCAGCTGCTGCCTCCTTAGAGGATTTAAACCAGGGACTTTTCTTTAATTATCTGTCAGCAAATCATTAAAACATGTGCTTGCAACCAGAGCTTCAGTCACTACATTCCTCATGGGGGATTGATGACAGTGTGCATGGATGACTACTATCACTGAGTCACACGTGAGTTAACCACACATGTGTCACTGCAGTCATCCTGTGATGCACCTCATGCTCAGTGGCTACAGTATAGAATCTAAATAGTAATTATTAAGAAGAGGAAGAGGAGGATGCTGAAGAGAAGAAAGAGGATGAGCGAGATTGCGATTGCTCAGCTGCTCTGCATGAACTGATAACATCAGAGCTCTTTGCTGAGTGCTCAGCATGACATCATCTGGACCCTTTGGCAGCTCGGCTTACAACAGAGAGACAGAGAGAGAGAGAGAGAGAGAGAGAGAGAGAGAGAGTTTAAGCAGCCAGCTCCCGCAAGGCAGACTGTGTTGAGGAAACATGAGAAATGGCTCCACCATCCAAATATGAGTGCGACAGGTTCACGTGCAGGTCAGCTCCATATCCTCGATCTGGGAAGCTTTGTAATGTAAGTCACCTCTCTGCAGACTAGTGAGGAGACTGAATCCATTTTTCACACGAATCATCAGGCACATCAAAGAACCCTATAACCAAAGCAATACCATAAGAGAGCATGGAAAAAAAGCTTTTAGTTTGTCTCATGAAAACACTCAATCTCCCACACATATTTTACTCTAATTATTGTGAGTAGTGTTAAAGTGTTAAGTAGCTGCATTTATATCCAACCTACTCTTGACAAATTCCAGCAAAAATCAGTACATCTCATAGGATCCAGCATGAAAGTCCAGCATGTCTGGAGTGGATTAAGTGACCCCAGTTCATGAAGATGAATGAGAGGATGATGTAATCTCATGCGCCGGGACTCAAGATGATACACGCAGTTCTGCGTTTCTCTGGCAGTAACATAATAATGATGACAAAAACCTATTTAGTAAACAAATATGTGATGTCGAGTGCCTCTGAGACCTGCTTTATGGCACAATGAAGCATCCCGGGCACCGAGTATCCGCAAATCACCAGATGAAGAGGGAGAATGATATCGCCACCATCATGTTGTTTGTCAACAATCAGTGTCTAAATCTCAGCCAAATGGGACTACAGATCATCTGCATTCAGTCCACTAAATCACAATAATAAGGTACAAATTCAATTTCCTGCTATTGTCCTGTTAGGACTACAGCAGTCAGGGCACACTTTCAAACATATAAGGGGTGGTCATAAGGGGAAAAAAAATCATAGTATTCATTATATGTATCACAATATTTGGGTTTGTTTATAACATAATCTAATTATAATCTGATCATAATCTGATTATAACATAATCTACTAATGGAAAAACATGAGTGACAATTTGTAAAAACAAAAAATATTTTGGCCAAAACCAGCTTTTTGGTTGGCTGGTTTCCAAAATTTACCTACAGGGACATTCAATAGGTTTTATCCTAAGCAATTTACAAGTGAGGAAAAATACAAGCAGTTAAATAAGCCAACATCAATCCAAAATACAAAAAAACCTTTGAACCTTAGAAGCCAAAGACTGAGCCACAGTTAAGCATAAGATCTGTAGTAAGTGTTGGTATTTAAACACTAGTTATGAGCAGTGAACTTAGTGATACATAAAATACACATGAACTATTAATGCACGAGGTACACAAGTTTACACCAGAAGAAAACTGTATCAGGTTTTGTAATTCAAACTGAATTCAAACAAGACTCTTGAAAGTAAAAAAAAAAAAATAAAGATTTTTTTCATTCTGCCAGCAAGGGGGAAGGTGTGAGGGTTGTTCAGCACATTTGAACAGCATGATCCTGTTTTTGGAAGCACTGCCCCATTATATCTTGCCTTCTTTCCCCTTTTGCGAGGACCAGTGCCAGCAGGCAGCAGCTGGAAAAACAGTGGCAGCTGAAGGATTAAGGCGGCACATTGTTAACTAAAATGCATGCTGCCATCCAGCACCTCTTAAGCTGATCCTAGATCTGCCCCCTCTTTTTTCCCTCTATATAGATGCCCACTGCTGCAGGCTATTCTGCATGGGGGAGCGCCCGTATGCCTTGACTGGCATGCTCTGTGTTATTTGTGGAGCAGATGCAGCCTCTTGTCCTGTGTGGAAAATCAGATCTCAAACAGTGAGGCCTCTGTTTGCTGTGTCCTTTTCTGCTGCATCATTGTGCACATCAAATACCATTGTTCACTCAAAGAGGATTAGGAGTAGGCTTAAAACTCCAGTCTGAGCTCCAGACACTTTAAATAGCCTCCCTCATTATGTCAAAGTTGAGCAATATAACTTTACTTTAGTATAATTTTATTATATAGTAAGTACATTCTCTGTTGCATGGGGCTTGTTTAAAGCATTATGAGTTTATTTGTTGTTTTGGTCTGGAGATAATTAAGTCTGCGCTCTAAAGCATTAACTCTAAGGTCCACTCAAAGAAAGCCTGTATGCTTGATGACAGTGATTAACCCTCATTAATTATCTCCCCCACATTGTTTTGATGAATGATGTGTTCACCCGAGCCTGACTTTGTTTTGATAACTCGAGCCATGTAAGTGCCTGAGCTCAGGGCAGTGTCTCAAGGTGATAGCACAGGGAGCAAGGCATGTTCAGCTCTGTACTGATGTCTGCAGCAAGCCACTGCCAGACAGAACGTGCAGCCTGATGACATCACTGCATCACCAAGCAAGGACATAGTGGTTTCAATAGGCTGTCGTCTGTTGCTGTGGGGAGGGCTCCACCATCCGCTTATGGATTTTTCCCCTCCCTGCTCCCTCCTCAATGTATACATCACTGATTCCATGAGAGATCTGGAGCTTGGTTTCCACAGTGTTCGCCAAAGACAACACAGTCTGATCAGTCACGGCCTGCCCTCATGTGGGTGTGCATGGTTTAGGGTCGTTTTTGCTACTCTGTGCAGGATTGTGAGTTACCATTCAGTTTGATGCTCTGCATGTGTCTCACTGTGGTTTAGAGGCTTTGCCAAGCATCTACTTTGAAACGCATTTCTGTTTTCCAGATGGCTCTTATTGACTTGTATTCAAATAAACAGCGGCTGAGGAAATCCTGGATGTCTGATAGTGTACAACATAAATTGAGCAGGACGTATAGGAAAACTGCATCGGTGTGGAACTGCTGACTTCACTAGCTCCGCTCTGTGTCCAATTCTCACCTCACGTACACAATGCATGAATCAGTTCTGCAATAAATCAGTGGCCATTTGGCTCAATACACATGCTGCCATGAGCTTTAAGATCCATACCTGCCTAGTGATGTCTCCCTTTCAAGAGCTCAGTCCCCAGGTACACATTTAAGAGCTTGGAGCTGGTAAGAAGCTCCCACTTGAGGGGATAAAAAGACAAGTTCACAAGGTCAGGGAAATATATTATATTTGCTCTAGAACTACACACAGAAAGTGCCAAAACACTGTCTCTAAATGACAAGAAGAGGTGAACACTTCAATTGGTAGTACTGAGGTCTGACCTGAAGGTACCATCTACGGATCAATGTATGGACCAATTGTGCACAGTCTCTGATGAATAGAAAGGCACATCAAGATAAAAGAAGCTGACCCACTGGGATAACAATCCTAACAGCATTCCCATTTTATTTCACACAAACAACAAATGTCAAACCCTAGAATGATTCGTGTAGCTTGACAACTCCAGTCTATATCTGGTTGAGAATCCACAAGAATAGCTGTCAATTATGATGAAATTCCACCTGGGGAGAAGTGCACTCAGGACACATCAACTACACAAAGCATAAGTGTTTTTCTATTCAAACTGGCTACAGACCAGTCTCTCTATCCAGTTATGTCTCAGATAATACGAATGCCTTTATTGTCATTGTACCAGTACAACGAGATTCACTGTGCAGTTTAGTCACTATCTAGTTATGACTAAGTATTGATCCACGTTTCTATTTATTAACATGGTCTACTTATATTTAGCCCCAGATTTTCTTTCCCAAACAGATCTTTGAGCAAAATCACCAGTTAAATGGTCCTTATTTATCAAAGTTGTATAATGCGATTGTATACAGATTCCACTGAATCTGCTTCCTTATTCTTCAATTTCATCTTAAACATATCCGTAAAATCAAACTCCTGTCTGGTTAGAAAGCATATACTGTAATTTTGAGGATAGTATTTTGACGACCTGAAAAATGCCTTTGCACAATACATGAAAAAATATTTCCAGTTAAATAATCAGAACCAATACCAATATCATTATAATTATATCAAATATAGGAAGTAAAGTAGAATAAGTAATAACAATTCAAAAAGCAGGTAAGGTTATTAATCACAATTGCGCATGTGGGAAGCTCATACTGAAATATTGCTAATGTGGTTTAGTGGGTAAATGTGAATCGGAATGCTCAGACATGGATCTTTATCAGCTCGTCAGTCCTTCATATGAGCAATAGCTGTGTACAAGAGGCACCAGCATGTAGAGTCTTGGGCAACTTGGATATCACTGTAGTTTTTCTGATGTTGTTATGTAA
The DNA here is from genome assembly GCF_027358585.1 of Pangasianodon hypophthalmus. Taxonomy (NCBI): domain Eukaryota; kingdom Metazoa; phylum Chordata; class Actinopteri; order Siluriformes; family Pangasiidae; genus Pangasianodon; species Pangasianodon hypophthalmus. The sequence goes on from NC_069719.1 coordinate 17,530,459, forward strand.
TTTCGTATTAACTCTAAAACATGCCAGATGAAATTTTTTTTATTTTGTGTGCTTTTTAGTGTTTTAATTTAATGTGCTGTTTTGTCATTTGCCAATTCCCACTGTGCTCCCCTTATCACACGACAGCTACCAACCAGAGAGGGTGAAGGTGAACATGTTTCCTCCAAGATATGCAAGTCACCGCATCTCTTTGAATGCTGCATCACAGGGCAACATAAAACACTTTAAAAGGAAAGCACTAGCTGAACTTTTCTGCATTTGTGAGTTCACAAATACCTACAGTTGGCTAGTGTTGCTGTGATTGAGATAATGATTGGTGCTGTGTATGGAGGCTTTTAGAATACAACCATCCCAACTCTGAAGCATGGGGGTGGCAGCATCATGTTGTGGGGGTGTTTTGCTGGAAAAGAAGGAGGATTATCTAGGATTAGTATTTCTAGGATTATCTAGAAATACTGAACACCTCAAGACATCAGCCAAAAAGTTAAAACTCGGTCGCAACTGGGACTTCCAGCAGGACAATGATCGTAAGCATACCTTCATAGTTGTAACAAAATAGCTGAAAGACAACAAAGTGAAAATATATATTCAAGAGAAGCAATTAAAAGAAATGCAACCAAATGTTAACAAACTGTATGTAAACCTTTGAAAATCTGATATAGTAAATAAAAGCTGCAATAAATCTGTCTCTTAGCTATTATTATGAAATGTTCTTTTATGGATGTATAGTAGATGTTTTAATTGCCCACAGGAAATGATTGACAGGTGAGAAAGTAATGGCACCTCACTCACCCAGAGAGCATGGCCAGTTTTTGCTCTCTCAGTTTTTGCATGACTATGGAATCACCACAATCTCCTGATGATAGGACAAATGCTTTAGAACTCACTTACATAATCTAAAGGCCCACCTATCCTCTGTTGATACTGTGTTAGCAGTTTTTTGTTTGTTTCAAGTCTTCGTTTTTTTGTTCTCCTTTTAAGCCATTTTTTGAGGATACAAAAAAGAAGAGTTTAATTTTCAGCAAACCTGGACACAAACACCTCAAACTCAAACATATTTAATATAGCATGCTGAATGCTTTCCTTTTATCAGCTCACTATCACAACAGCTGCATTCATCAGTTGTGCTCAGATCACCGCTCATTTTGATGTCATATGACAGTTTCATAAATCAGACAAAAATCCATTCATGCATCAGTGAGTACACTCAAATCTGTGCTCATTTCTATGCAACTTTGATGAATAAGGGCCATTATGTTTGAATAATCCTAGACATGCTCTGATCCAGTAAGTGAGTGTTGTATAAGACATATATGAGAATAAAAAAAAGTGAAAAAGGAAACCATGAAGATAATGCAAGAACAGCAACTAAATAACAATTATGGCTTCAAAGACAGCTTCTCTGTGGCCTGTTCATGCTCTACAGAACAGAGAATCTTTGCTGCTAATGTACCCTCAGTCATTTTCTCTCCCATAATTTGTGATTCATTCCCCTTTTCCATTTTCATGCACAAACAAGAGCATAATAAACTTGTCAAGCAGAGTGACTTTAAAAAGAGGGTCACTCATTGCGCTTGTTTTCATGAAATAACAAAGTTTCAAAATCACACACTGTAATAGCTGGTGATACCATTAGGCAAAAGAGCTTGTAATGTTTGTGCCTCACCTTCAGTTCATCCACACTGATAAGACAACGTACGGTTGAGGATGAAAGTTTACATACACCTAGGCTAAAGATATTCTATCTCAGTTTTTCACAACTCCACACATTTCATGTTACCATACATGTCTTTTGGCAAATCCTAGGGCATCTAATTTGTTCACATCAGGTAATTTATTTCAAATTTATTTCAGCTTTAATTCACTATATCAGAATTCCAGTAGATCAAAAGTTCACATACACCAAGTTCACTGTCTCTTTAAACAGTCTGGAAGATTCCAGAAATTGATTTAAAGACTTTGAAAAGCTAGTGATTAGCCATTTGCAGATCGGCCTACATTACCATGGCCTGTCGCACAAGGAAGAAGCCCTTGCTCCAAGACCGGCATTAAAAAGCCAGACCAAAATTTGCAGGTGATCAAAGACCTAGCCTTTTGGAGTAGTTTGCTCTGATAAAACAAAAATTGAACTGTTTGGCCATAATGAACTGTTTTATCATGCTGTGTGGGGAGGCTTTTAATTTGAGTAACACCATCCCAACTCTGAAGCATGGGGGTGGCAGCATCATGTTATGGGGTGTTTTGCTGGAAAAGATGGAGGATAATCTAGGATTATTATTTCTAGGATTATGTAGAAATACTGAAGCAACACCTCAAGACATCAGCCAGAAAGTTAAAAATCAGTCTCAACTGGGACTTCTAGCAGGACAATGATCCTGAACATACTTTCATAGTTGTAACAAAATGGCTGAAAGACAACAAAGTGAAAATATATATTCAAGAGAAGCAATTAAAAGGAAATACAACCAAATGTTAACAAACTGTATGTAAACCTTTGACCCACTGAAAACCTGATAAAGTAAATAAAAGCTGAAATATATCTATTATTTTGAAATGACCTCTTATGGAAATAAAGTAGATGCTTTAATTGCCTTAACACAGCAAATGTATTGTACATGAAAGGTGTGGAGTTGTGTAAAATTTGTGTTTGGTTGTATTTAGCCTAGGTGTATGTAAACGTTTGGCCTCAACTGTGTTAAAGTGTGTAATGAGAGTGGTACAGGTATTTGGGAAGTTGTATAGTGTGCACCATTGCTAACTCTATTAGCAATGATGATATGACTCTTCAGACACTTCCACTCACATGCAATACATCAACCAGGCACATCGTGCTCTATGTGACTGCACTTCTGACCATTGCAATATGATTCATTATAATTAATTAGTGAAATTGCACTGTAATTTATCACATTTGCATTATTGTTGTCACCAAAATGTAGCCCACCACAGTATTTTGCAAGAAGCTGCCTTGTCAGCATCTTTCTGTTTGTACAACATCGCTCACGTCTCAGATACTACAAGGCAATTAATGTTTAACTGAAGTTTAATTCCTGTGTTAAAGGTTCAGGGTAGGGCTTAAAATCACATTAAAATCATAATGAACAGAATTAATAGATGTTAAATCATTTGGATCCATCTAATAGGAGTCACTGACAAACTTTGCTCACCAGCTTTGGTTTCTCAAGCTGTTTTTTAAGTTCCAATTTGAAAAAGCTGATAGTTCTTAACAGCTCACAGTAAAGCCTTTAATATGCTTCAACATGTCAAAACTATACAATCCACAGAACCTTATTAGAGTGAATATGGGTTTCAGTTGTTTTTCTCAGAGATAAGTCAGATAAAAATGAATTGCTAAATGTGTACACTGAGAAATTAAAGTACATACTATATTTAAGTGTAGAATTTCACACTTGTCCACAAGAAAATTGAAGGTTGTCCTGCATAAAGCCTATGTCTAAAGTAACCTATATATATATAAAATTAAATATTTAGTTCCCTCATACTTGCAATGACATACCCCACAGCTTTTTGCTTTGTTTTTTCTAGGTGGTCCACCATTGGGTAGAATTTCAGACAGAAATCTACTGTTTCGTTGTTCACACTACTTTATTCTCCATTAGGTGCAGATCTAGGATCCGATCTTTAGGGGTGCTCAGCTCAGAATGAGTGTGACATGCAAAACACTAGTTGATTACTGTTACTTTCTCAAAAACACCACAATGGTGATTTCTAAAACCATCAAACCAACAAATAAACAAAAATGAGTTTAAAAAACTCTCTCTCTCTCTCTCTCTCTCTCTCTCAAATTTAGTTTGCAAAACTTGATAAAATTTACTGATAAATGTTGCACTTAAGGACCATCACGTCTAGGGCATTAATGTGACAATACAAGTTGCACAGTACTAGTGAAAGTTTCAGCCTAAATGTTGTCTGGCTATTTAAAAAACAGAAATACAGACACCAAAGACCACAAAAACAGTGCATCGCAAAATTAGAGATAACAAAAACACACAATTTGTGAACTAGCCAGCTAAATTTACAGTACATAAACAACTAAAAAATAGAACAGTGGAAAACAAAAAACACAGTGGAGAGTGGAGGTCAGTGTACATAAATGAAACAAAGAAGGCACTTCAGTCAACTTATACTTGTGAAACTGGAAAAACCAAACCAAAATACCACACGAGTCAGCTAATCAGCCAATCTACAAATGATAAATTGTCCTTCTATAATTTTGGTAACAATTTAGTGTTTGAGTTTAGAGGCTGTTGCTATTCTAAAGTTCTAATTTGAATTTTATGTTCGACGTCCTCTCATATCTCTGGCACAACACTGGCCTCCTAAAGCCTCAGTGTACTTCATGCGGCGACAATGTTTGTCTGGCTTCCACAAACAACATGACGTAATTGTGGAGCAAATGGATGCCGTGTTGCGTGCATGGCAGCTGGGTGAACTCCGTGGACAAACACGCTCTGTGACCAAGCCTGTGATTTGTAGTTATAAATGAGGCATGCCCAAGCCAATTCATGCATTGAAATTTTAATAGCACCACTGGAAGTACTGGATACTTACACATAATGGTCAATATGAAACTTGTAAAGCTTGTAAGCTTGTAAATTCACGAAAGTGTTTTGTCTTCACGCAACCCTTGCAGATGGGATTTCTGCATTAAGAATGCTAAAGCCTTTCAAAGCAGCCAGATAATTGATAATATACAACAATATATATATATAAACTCCATTTTTTCAAGAGGATGCTGAAATCCACCCTGCCGTTTCACTTTTGATTGCCATTTACACTCAGCTCAAGTTCGAACCATTTTCACACCAGCAGTACCATGGGTGATTATCAGCAGGGAGGGAAAAGTAACTTGTTTGTCTACTCAGAATCATAGCTCTGAAAAGGAGATACAGAATTTCAATCTAAGGTATGTATTGTGCACCAGTAATAATCAGACCAATGGCCTGTGCTATAAAACATTATCTGGTACAATAGAAAGAAACTGAATACCCTTGCGCAGGAACTTGGATAAAATGCCACCCCATTCACCTGGCTTAAACTGTGATCAGTAATTTTAAGAGTAACAAGATTTCCCTGATTTCATTAAAAAGTCATTTTGCAGCTGGAGGCCTCCAGCTCTACTAGAGGATCAATGATCTAATCATGTGAGCGGTGGGTTTATTGGTTAGAAAGTCTAAATCTCTGCAATATCCTTTTGCTATTTTAACAACCTTTGGGTCAGATTAAAGTCCTTGGAGGAAAAAGGGATTATATATTCTCCTAGAGAATGGTGAGAGATAGATTTGATTTTACATGGAAGGAAAAAGATTTTTAAGTTTGTTTTTGGGGAGAAAATAGATCCTGAAAAATTCATTAAGAGAAAGACCATCCAGCAGTGATGGCTCCTTGCTCAAAGTTCAAATATCTGCATCTGCCATGGCACATAGCTCCTCCTTTGGCACTGCTGGAAAATGAATTGCTGCTGGTGGAGTCCTTCTTTGTGATTTTAGTGCCAAAACTCTAGGATAGCCAACACTCTTAAACCACATCAGGAATCATGAACCTGGTAACGAGAGCATGTGTTTACTTGTAGTGAGAGGTGCAGTAAACATTCCTCCTAAATCAAGCTAATTACAACCCTGCTGATTGCATGACTAATTTAGAAGGTGTTGTACTGTTTAATTTGTGTGCTTGTTAGTCTGATTATTCATTGGCTTCTTTACCTTTGTGGTCTATCCTGTGGTGAGGGGTGTAAAAGTGCCAGAATGAACATTGAGTAAATTGAAACCTTCTAATTGAAATTTAACAAAACTGCTGCATCTTACAAGGTCTATAAAGTTCTGTCTCAAAAGAACTTTGTAGCCCCAGCTACTATATCTTACCCATCAAACCATAATGACCACAACGTTGCCCGCATCTTTTGACTTGTACAGCACTATGCACCTGCACGGCCAAAAGCAACATAGCTGTCCTTGGAGATTCACAAAGAGGTCAAACATAGGAGATCAGCCATCCATCCTTCTGAATGCGCCTGCTCCGAAACCCACTTCCATTTTTCTTCATAACAAGGCCTCAGTTGGCCATGAGGCAGCTAGGAGCCCATGGCAGCGGCTCACTCGCTCATGTCTCCGTCACCTTGAGCCAAGCGCCTGAGGAACCAGTAAACAAACACATTAAAGTGCAGTGGCGACCCATCTGTAGCCATAAAGGGAAGTCCTTTCCCTCTCATGAACCCTTACAATCACAGCCTTGTGAAGGACCTGGGAGGTTAATTATGGATTTGAGACATGGGTCTGAACACTTTGGCAGCGGTCCACGCCTGTCTCTGTCTCTTCACTCCCCCACATCCTTTCTGCTGCTGTAATCGCATAGCTGCCACAATTATGTGCCCATGGATGAGAAGATCCATTTACTTGCCATGAATTCTATGAATACCAATGGCTATGTTTCAGAAAACACATTACCAAACACAATTAGACCAGACAATGCCTCTGTAATCTGCACGGAAGCTAACGTGCATCACTGTAAACACACATTTACTTTTAAATTAAGCTGATGTTGTCTCATCAGTTTGGAGCAGGGGATCTGGCTTGCTGTCATATAATACAAGTGTCTTCTTCTGAAGAGCAATTTCCAATTTGCGTAATTGTTTGGCTCCGGCGGTAAAGATAGAAGATGGATATATTCATGTGAAGGCAGAAGCTCCCTCTGGTCCTTTTTTCTATGTAACTGCTGAAGTCAATTCTTCCCTGTTGCACACAAATCCTCTTCACTGATGGATTCTACGTCATGGCTACCAGCTGGCTCAGTCCAGGTTGGCAAAAATAGTGTAAATAATTGCCCAATTTTACTCATTCTTTAGACTACACTGCTCCTGAGGTGCTCTGACAAACTGGTCCAAGATGGTACAGGAAGAGTTGAATGGCTTTATGGGAGGAGAGCAAGAACAGGCAGAAACAGGCGTAAACACACTTACCTGTAAGTTCAGTAATCTGGAGTTCCAATGAACACGATTTCACTGTAAAGACAGCAGTATTAACTTTAATCACTTCTAGATAATGTCAGAGTCAGACAGGTGATTGAACATTCATATGTACTTTTATAGTATTTTTACTGAACAGAGGTGAATTTTTTTTCTTTACAGCATGAAGAATTGTATTGCATGTTGCATATCCTTTTGATTTTCAGTATTGTTTTTGTGTCATGATAATGCAATGAAATATATGGTGAAGGTGAAGATCTGGAAAATCATAAAAAAATGGGTATTTTTTATAAAAGACGCTCAACACGGTAACAGTACAATTAGCATTATGTAATAGTACTATAGCATTATGGTCATTACACAGTACTATTTTACTGTTGCCGTGTTGAGGGTCTTTCAGGATGTTGAGGTTAGAGACCACAGGTGGAGCACGTGGTGGAGTGCTGGAGTTACGTCCTCACCTGGGCCTGTATGGTATTACTACAATCAACAAAGTGTTGATATCACAGAGTAAAAAGTTAGTTCCTGATAACCATGACTCAAATATTATCTTTAAATAATTTGTGGTAGTCTTATTCACCAGGCACACAGTTTCAACATGCAGATTTATTGACTCAGTTTACAATTACTCTTGCTCATTTGGCTGATGCTTTTATCCAAAGCAACCTACAACAGAGACAAGACACAACTGAAAGATAAACATAGTAGGTTGGCGAGGCTGGGATTTGAACTCATAATCTTCCAATCAGTAGCCTAAAGGCTCAACCACTGAGGCACCACTAGCTTCTCATCATTTTTAAGAGCTAGCAAATTCTGCCACATCATTTTGACAACAGTGTGTGTGGTTTAAAATAGCAAGTGGTTACAAACAGGACTGGTTCTAGGTGCCATCTGTAATTATTTACTGAGCTTTCAATTGTATGCCAACATGTCAGCACCTAAGCACCCCTTTAGGCGTGTCACTGTTGCACTCTTTTTGTGGCTCCCACATAATAGGGACTGGATACACACTTGCTTCAGAAGGGACATGCAACCGGAACAGGTGGACAAGTGGAACCAATTTGCGCATTTTCAAACCAGATGCGACTTTGTGTGTTTATTCCGCATGTCATAGGTTTGTAATGATAACACAAAAACTATCCCCAGAGACCTTAACAACCTCTTACAGTTTAAGTTTAAAACATATATTCATTTATCCACTTTATCCTGGTCAGGATCATGGATCCAGAGCCTATAACAGGAACACTGGGTGTGAATACAGTCCACTGCAGGGAACTATGCACACACATACACATCTGGGGATAGTTTGTAATTGTCATCCACTGGCACACCTTGCCAAAAGTTTGTGGAAACATGACCATCACACCCATATGTGTTTTTTAACATCCCATTTGAATTCCAGTCCCCTCTTTGCTGTTATAATAACCTCCACTCTTCTGGGAAGGCTTTCTACTAGATTTTGGAGAGTGGCTGTAGGGATTTGCCTATTCAGCTACAAGAGCATTAGTGAGGATGGGCACTGATGTCAGGTGAGGTCTGGGGTGTAGTCTGCATTCCAGTTCATTCCAAAGGTGTTCAGTGGGGTTGAGGTCAGGGCTCTGTGCAGGCCACTTGCGTTGTTCCACTCCAACCTTGGCAAACCATGTCTTCATGGGGATTGTCATGCTGGAACAGTTTCGGGTCTCTTAGTTCCGGTGAGGGAACATGTACTGCTACAACATACAAAGTCATGTGGCAACAGTTTGGGGAAGGCTCACATATGGATAGGATCATCAGGTGTCCATGAACTTTTGGCCATATAGTGTATTTAGGAGGAAACCAGTGAACCAGGAGGAAAATGGGAACCTGAAGGAACACAGGGACAGAACACCACACAGACATAACCCAAGCTCAAGTGGCTACACATTGCACATTTACACCTTTCTGTAAACAGACATGCATTGTAAACATAAACTCACTTATAACTGAATGTGATCCGTACTATGATCTAAAACTAAACAAATTTCTATAATTTGATTTGGGGTGTAAAGAGTAGGAAGATTAACATTTTACCAGTGAATTGTTATTTCCACCATCTCTACCACTGCCATGTGGCCCGTTTAAAACCAATATAGTCTACAGAAATTTCAAGGTAAGTCGTCAGGTATAGTTGTACTTAAATATCTAAGTGAGCTGTAGCGCTATTCCTCAGTTGTAAGCTTGGAGGCTATGGTTAAAAGCTTATAGTTGTTAATAAGTATTAGTATGTGATGTTAACCCATACATTTTCTGTACCACTTATCGTACGCAGGCTTGTGGGGTTGCCTGGAGCCTATCCCAGGGGACACGGGGCACAAGGCGGGGGACACCCTGGATGGAGCTCGCACCCATCACAGGGCACAATCGCACACAAACTCATCCCCAAACTCACTAAACCACCGTGCCCCCCGTGATGTTAACCTTCATTGTATAAACTGTATTTGTGTGTTGCAACTGGACCTGACATGACCATGTTCATGTCCATGTTAGTCTAAGAGATTGTAGTGCTGAATCAAAATCAACTAATATTACACACAGTATATGGACAGTCATAGAGAGAACTAGGGCTTATGTCCCCCACCCTGTCCTCCAATTACCCTCTTTTCAAGATAATGCCCATCCAAGATAACGACCACTTTTTTCAAGATAATGACCACTAAACTTCATTTCAATTACCTGGGTTGTTCCTTCCACCTCCCAGAAATATACCAGTATATGCATTGACTATGCTACACTTCTCCTAGGTGTGCATGACGGCATGAATGTGTGTCTCGGTGTGTGTGTGTGTATGTGTGCGCAGCGCCCTTTGTTAGACTGGTGTCCTGTCCAGGGTGTATTCTTGCCTTGCACCCAGCCAGTATAGCCTTTAGATCCAGAGCCACTGTGACCCTCACCAGGATAAAACAGTTACTGAAGGTGAATGAATGATAGAGGGATCTATAAAGATATTATACTCTACATTGTATTTCAAATATACAATAGGCTACATAACCAATATATTTGAGTGGATTTTAACAAAGTTTAGAAAAAGGTGCACATACTTCAAACATCTTCATATTTTAAAGGTATTTATTTGTAATTGTCACTAAACTGAGGCAGGTGGATTCATGGCTGAGCTTAATTTTATATCAAAGTCCAAGTCAGCTTGAAGAATTGTGGTCAAAAACAGGTAATGGTCAAATGATCAGACAAACAGAGTCATATATGACAAAACAAGATTGAAACATGGAGAAAGCAAAATGTCTAACCCAGAGAAGCAATCAGGAAATAAAGCTTAGGGTTGCACACTGAAAACATGGCAAAACCTCTAAAAGAATAGAGATTTAAATAAACTGAGCTGTTTAAGTAGACAGAGTAAGACCAGCATGAAAAACAGGAAGCGGGTGGTAGAAATCAGGTGATGGTGAGCATTATAATGTCTGGGCTGGATGTGGATCGGGACGAGGAGCAGTGGCTGCTGGATTGGAAGTGGTTCCATATGTGACAATGATATAACTTTTCCTGGGATAACATTATTTTTTCCTGCTTTGGTGAAGTGACAAAAATGATGTAATGTGTAAATGCATAAGTAAATGCTGAACTATCTTTAAAGAATGAATTAGCTGCCAAAGCTTGTGTTGATTCCATGAGACAAATATGTGTTTGTCAATATAAAATATTTACTTCAAGTTGGTGGTATTAATTTATCACTGACTCTTGTTGGTGCAGTAATGAAACATATTGTTAAATGTGATTGAGTAAAAACATGACGAACCCATGCTGTGCCAATCTAATTACACTTTTTTTCAGCATTTGTTCCAAAATAAACAATTGGTATCTATTATTAGATTAAGTGAGCTGCTTGATAACAAACCACAGCTGTAGGCAGTATTTGTGTGAATATCTTATTGATTTGATTTAATTTAAACAAACTTTCTATCAGTTGGCAGAATGTGCTCAGAATATTTAACAAAGATTTTGCACATAAGCCAGGAATAATCAATTTATGACTGTTCTCCACTTGAAAATGAAATTATTCTAGTTCTTTTAGCTATCAGCCTGCAGAAACAAAATGTGAAAATATCTTTAGGAGAGATTTTGCCCACACTGTGTTTCACAATCACACTGCGATTACCACAGAAATACAGTGATTCCACACGTAGTACTTCAGATACCTTGCACCATCATTCCTGGGAATGAATTTGTCAGAATATGTGGATGAGCAATGTATGTGTTGTTGGATTGCCACGGCTACACATACACACATTCACTGACACTCTTGTCTAAGAGACCCTAGGGGAGAAATACGCCCGAACTTGTCCTCCACTGGGGAGCAAATCAAACCCTGATGCATTTTTATTAACTGCCATCGTCAGACAGATATTTCTGCTGGGCCAGGCAGGAAATTAGGCTATTAAATTACAGCTTCTGTCAGATCCTGAGTCGTTTTCTCTGCTCTGCTTCGGCTTCTCCCTTAAATGACTCACTGAAACCATTTACCTCTTTCTAACTTAAACACATACTCAGCCAAGCTGTGAGTGCTGTGTGGCTGCTGAGAGCGGACTTTTTTCCCATCTTTAACTCATTGAGAACTCTGAATTTCTCTCAATCTCTTTCTCTCTTTCACTTTTGAAACTTCTGCTGATCTTAGCTCTGTGTGGGCTTGCTTCAGGTTTAGAAGCAAAATCAATTTCACCTGGGTCAGCCAAGGTCATGGTCTCAATGCCAGAGCATCCAGTGAATTAATAATTATCATACTGCACATATGACAGTCAGCACAGCACAGCCCATCATCGACCCACTTACTAGACTTCTAATGTGAACCTTATTTTCACAAAAAGTCTGGAAAGGTGAAAAATAACTATGCAGTAAAATGTTTAATGAGTGAATTTTTTTATTCCAGATATTTCCTGCCTTATAGTTTGGGCTGTGTACACCTTTGACTGGTATTAGATATGGCAGTTTCTCAAGCCTGTTGGTCAAGTCCAACAGAAATAAATCAGCTTTTTACCTGACAAAGTTGGCCTAAATATATCCTAGAGCAAGAGCTTATTTATAGTTGACGATATGAGATTTTGAGTGGTTGAGGTGTTTTTAATCTTCCAACATGATAAGCTGACCTCAGCGGGAAAGGTGATCCTGCAAACATCTGACTTATGGAGTTAAACACACTGCAGAATGGAAACCAGTAGCGATGTCAAATACCTGTATAATTGAAATGACCATCCAGTCGGGTCCATAAGTATTTGGACAGTGACACACTTTTCATAATTTTGCCTCTATTCACCACCACCGTGGATTTGAAATGAAGCAATCAAGATGTGATTGAAGTGTAGCCTTCCAGCATTAATTCAAGGGATTTAACAAAAATATTGCATTAACCATTTAGGAATTACAGCCATTTTTTCATAGACTCATTTTCACAGGCTCAGAAGCAATTGGACAATTGTCTGATAAGTAGGTTCATTGCCAGATGTGGCCTGTTTCCTCCTTATTTCATGACAAATTAAGAAAAAAATTGTCTGGAGTTGATTCCAAGTGTTGAATTTGCATTTGGTAGCTGTTCATGGGAACTCTCAATATGCCATCCAAAGAGGTGTTGATGCAAGTGAAGGAGGCCATCATTAGGCTGAAAAACCAAAACAGACCTATCAGAGAGATGGCAGAAACTTTAGGTGTGGCCAAATCAACAATTTGGTACATTCTTAAAAAGAAGGAATGTATTTATTAAATATACTTAAATAAATAAATACACTTATATAATATCTATAATACTATCTATTAATAATGTCTATATTTACTGTGGTACTATACTCAATCAATGAATGTCATGCAGAGGATCTGATTTACTACAGATTTGTGTCTTTCGAATGAGCAAAATATTGTAGCATGATGGTTTGTCTTGCCTTGTTTGTGTGAATAATACACAATTTGAGTTGTTTCCAGTCTACTTGAGTTAAAAACTTGGATTCAAGTCACACTTGAGTCACACACTAAATGACTCAATTGAAAGTTCATGAAATTTTCACCTGGATAAAAACATGAAAAATATTAGATTAGTACCACCAACCTAAGGCAGTAAGGAGTTATTGTGTACGCTGGTATTCAGGCCTCACATGTAACTACAGACTTGCTACTTGGACACTTTTCTTGTGTGATATGGGCTCGAGCAAGCTGTAGTATTAATTCCAGTGCCACAGTCTGACAGTTTGTTATAACTACCCTGCAATTCATATTTTGGGGTGTAAATTCATTCACAAAACAACGCAATGCCATTAATTCATTAATAATACTGTCCCTTTACAGTCCACAGAACCCACTGATATCTACACAGATTACACAGAATGGTACGAAAAACATAAAACATCCAGTGACAGGCGGTTCTGTGGGCAGACATGCCTTATTAATGAGAGCGGTCAGGGGAGAATGGCCGGTCTAGTTTGAGCTGACAGGAAGGCTATTGAAACTCAAATAACTACTCTTACAACTGTGGTGAGCAGAAAAGCATCACAGAATGCACAACATTTGGACTACAATAGCAGAATACCACAATGATTCCACCAAGAACAGGACTGTGAGGCTACAGTGGACACAGGTGCACTGAAACTGGACAGTTGAAGATTAGAAAAACATCATTTGGCCTGTCCAGATACAGTAGATGCAAAGTTTTTCACTCAGGTGTAAGCTTTCTGACACTGTACTTCTAGTTCATCATGCGAAATAATAGGATGTGCTGGATCGAGTGCTATTTTAAAAGCTGCTGAATAATGAGGATGGAAGCCATTTTGTTAAATTAAGACACATTTGCTGTGATTAATGAGATAATTACAACTAGGACTATTCATGCAGCAATACATTGCCCATATACTAGAATCCCGTTAGATGTTTATTTGAAGGCTTGCCATTTTCCCATTTATATATCATCATATTAGTCTTTTTGTTTATTTGTTTATTTTAAATTATCTCTTGCTTTTTTGTTGCATCATAATGCAGTTGACTGCAAAGAAAAAAAAAAGTGATCTGCTGCTTTAGTCCCCATTAAAGTGCCTATGCCTACTGCAGTGCTTTCTGTCTCAAGAAATAATATTCCTGTGTTTAATTTATGTGCAATGAAAGGCCCACAGGTAAGTCTTATGACTAAAATGACTTGCTAACATCTCCATTTATACCTAAAGGTACAACAGAGAGAGAGAGAGAGAGGGATCTATGCAAATAGACTAAATTAGTACCCAGAGTGTGATTTGCTAAGCATGAAAGTCACTTCAGAACAGCAATTGCATGAGCAAGCTAATGTGATCAAAGTGCAGGTATTATATTTGTGGAAGATTGTTTCCACTATGTGAAGACAAAAATAAAACTTTTATTTTAAGTTTCTTGAAAGGCTGTCCCATATACATTAAGAAAAGAATGTACAATGACATCTATCCTCTTTTATTTTGCATTTTAAATGGTATTGTACTTGATTGCTTCTCCTATATTCTAAATGAAAACTACTTGTTTGAAGTAAACAGTTTAATTTGAACTAAAATGACTTGTTTTAAATAAATACTAATTATTACAAAATATATTAATATATATCAAGAAATAAATTTATACATGAGCACTGATGTCACTATTTATAAAGTATAATACACACACACACACACACATAAATATATACAATATATATATATATATTTATTTAATAATTGCAATTAATTCTGCTACCCATCTACAAACTTCATAAACTACTTATCACAGTGCACATGCAAATTACCAAATTATTAAATAAAAATAAATAAATAAATAAATAAATCTTTACCAGAATAATTACATTCCTTAAAAATGCTGTTCTGTTCATCACTTTCCCAGAACATCTGCTTTCTCCTTCAATTATTGCTCCATAAACTCAGTAATGGATTTGCCCTCTTATTTTTGGACATGAATGACATCCTTGGTAATTTTTCAAATGATCTCATTTATCTGCTTTATTCGTACACTACTACGGAAATGGCAAGGCATGGTAATGGATGGTGGGGGTTGGGTCTTAACATTACACAGCATTTCTTGTCCAGCTGAGAGAGAGAACAGCTGTACCCCTTTCCTCTCTCCATCTTGTTGTATATGATTCCCTAAGCTTCTCTCAGCTGCACCTGAGCATTTCTTAAGCAGCAGCAGGATGAGAAAAGGACAGGAGATCTCATTACTGCAGATCCTCGTGCTGTGTTCATCCATGATAGATCATTATCCAACAGAGCAAAGAGGACAGAGGACTTTTTCATGAGTTCTCAACTAGAAGTACTTTAGTTTGTTGCTTGACATCCTATACAATTGTGTGCTTCCAACTTTGTGGCAACAGTTTGGGGCAGGCCCACATTTGGAGGTGATGGTCAGCTGTCCACAAACGTTTGGCCATACTATGGTGTTCTGAAAGTTAAACATTTCTTTTGTTTTCCAAAATACATAACTTGCAATTAAGTAAGTTCAAACCTAATAGAGGAGTGGTAATACACCTAGTTTTATAAACATTTAATTCAGAACATGCTTGAATATGGTTAGTTTTTTGAAGAACCTGGATCCTGCTTGTCTCTAATTCCTAGTCGGTTAAATAAGGTTAATATGATTTTTGGCTCTGAGGGTTTTTTTTTTCAACATGTAAAAAGGTCACCTCACAAAGGACATTTCATATACCATCATGCGCTGTTTATGTAGTGAGAGAACAACTGACAAATGCTTTAATACACTGTGCAGCAGCCCTTTAATAATAATAATTAAAAAAAGAATACTCGCTTTGAATACCTGGAAGATATATTGTCTGGAAGATTTCACTGTATGGGACTGGACTCAAAAGTTGTCAATTGGTATTAGTGGCTTAACACTTGTTTAATACTCAAGGCATATGAAGACCTGATCATTACCGGTAGTATTGTATATACTCACTAGTGTATACTCACCCATGCAAAAATAGAATAGTTTGGTGCATAGAAAGCATGAGAATTTATGATCATAACAAATGTAATAATGTACGTGCATGTACACGTTAGCCTGTGTAGCTTGAACAAGCAAAAATGACCTGTACAGTACATGTTCTTCTTTGACCTCCCTCCCCATAAAAAGTTTCCCGTATCTTTAAGATCTCAAGCTTCTTGATCACCTTTTTAATCTGTTTGTTTTTCTACTCATATACAAGGTGAATGAATGAAAACAGGTCTAAACAGTTATAACACTGTGTAGTATTTGTTTTTACACCACAGTGCGGTTGAATTCTAAAAAATGATTGGTCAGAAGGTATGGATTAATTGTGTGTCACTGTGTGTATCACTCCACTCGTCTGTGTTCGCCACGTGAAATTGCACGTCCTAGTTCAAAACTGTTACTACAGTAGAGTCAGAAGCAGTCAGAAGCTTATAAAATAGCACTTGATCCAGCACACCCTATTTCTTGCATAATGAACTAGAAGTACAGCAGCAGAAAGCCTGAAGCTTAGTCTTCAAGGAAAAATCCTATAGCTACAGTTGATATTTCTTTTATTTTTTATCCCATGCACTGACAGTTAATTGTGTGCACAATTTAATATGACCATGTGATACTAAATCGTAATGTATGTGCATGATTATTGTGCTTTTGATTTTGAGTTGTTGAATAATAAATAATTTGAATTTTTTTTTTTATTTCTGTCTACTTGTCAGCGACATCATCAGTAGACATGGCAAATGATACTTTTCAGGAATATAACTTTTGACTTAAAATATGAAAGCTTGTCAGATGAAGATGAAAAGGAAGAATTTTAGCAGAAGAATCTTTAACAGGAATGTACAAATCAATGTGAGCTAATTAGACAGCTAGCCTACATGCTATAAATTGAGTGTAGCTTCTTTGGGATCTATTTCCACTAGCGGAGCAAAAATAAACAGAACATTTGACCATATTGTGTCCAAAATGTCACTGACTCAATATTAATTTCTTGTTTATGGAACTGTTGTATAAAAGCAATATCACACTCATTATCTGTGGCTTTGTGCTTACAGCCAAATTATAGCCGTGCTGAAATTCAGTATAACTGCACTCTTACTTACGCAATATTGATTAAATATATTTAACATGAATATTCTAAAGGTTACACCTGACTCGAAACAGTTTATGCCCAAGTCTGGATGATCTCTCCTGGATATTGTAGATTTCTGATGTAATCATAGATACTATGAAGATCATGCTGAACATCCTTTTGATGTTCAGCATGATCTTCATCCAGCTTGAGCTTCATCTTCAGCTGTATGATCTTCATCCAGCTTGATAATAGAGGCTATAGTTGTGCATGTGTGGTGGCTTTGTGGTTAGCATATTTGCCTCGCATCTCTGGAGCTGTGGGTTTGATTCCCACCCTGTGCTTTGGGGGTTTCCTCCCCAGTCCAAAGACATGTGTTTGTAGACTGATTCATAATTGTCTGTAGTGTGTGCAATTGTACCCTGTGATGGTTTGGCACCCTGTCCAGGGTCTCTCCTGCCTTGTTCCCTGGGATACACTCCAGGCTCCCCACAACCCTGTGCAGGATATGTGGTACACAAAATGGATGGAATTGTGCAAGTGTAATTATTTATAATCCCACTATCTGCTGTCACCCCGAAGAGAACTGGGTCCCTCTTTGTGTGTGGTTACTCTCAAGGTTTCTGCCTCATGTCATCTCAGGGAGTTTTTCCCTGCCACTGATGCCTCTTGCTTGCTCATTATGGATCTAAATATAAATCTACATGCAGATTTATGTAAAGCTGTTTTGTGACAATGTCTGTTGTTTAAAGTGCTATATAAGTCAAATTGATTTGAATTGAATTGAACTACTGATACCGTATACCATAAACCCATATGATTTCATGTGGCAATTCTGTTTGTGCAGTATTTCTGGCAAAGGCAATGTAAGGCTTCAGGCAATAATATTCAAGGGGTAAATGTTAAATTGTGTCATTATATGGTTGATAAGGGATGTTCCACTTTTGAGCCCTTTTAATATCATTTGCTTCACGCCATCTCCATCAACTCGCCATATCAATTAATCACATATAATGCTATTGAATATTCCAAAATACCCTGACAGTGAAAGAGTATATATGCAGAAGATATGAAAGTACCTGGAGCAATAATTAACTCGGTAATAATTTGTGCCCAATATCAATTTCAGCCCGATTCCCTAATGTTCCATTAAATTGAAAGCGAATAATTGAATCAATTTTACACCTCTGCACTGAAAGGAGGTTAGTCCGATGGTGTATGATATGGCAGGACAATACCTCCTCATGATCTATAGTTTAGCTATAGTGGCTGCAGGAATGAGGAACTCGCCAAAAGCAATTAATAAATCTGAGAAGATATATTACTGGGCCGTGAATACTGTGCGAGTAGCATTTGAAGGCATGTATCCACAAATGCACAGTTCTACCATATGCATGGTCCAGCAGTTTCTTTCACAATGCTTTGAGAAGGGTAGGGCATATAGAGGTGAACCGCTCAGAGAGGACAGAATTGGGCTCATTCATGAGGCATGGCTGGGTATTTATAAGGGCTCAGCACATCTTCATCCCACAGGCGAGAATTTACAAATAGAATTAAAATGGAATGCCTCGGCTTTAATTTTCTGATGCAGTGACCCGTTCCACTGTGGTGTAATGGGGGGTCCCACTGTGACAATTAGAATGAATCACTCCTGAGCAAAATTTGCCATATGGATTCATGCCTCATCAGGAAGTGAATTGACTTAAATGATTTCTCTGATGGAACCTAAGGACCCTTGCTCTCCCGGCCCGCTATTTCCAACCGTACCCCTCCAGACGTGTTGAGGATGATAACATTGTAATACAGCTCTGTGAAGATATTTTTCTGACTACATTTCTGGATATGTAAAGTCCTCATCAGAACTCCGAGTTCACATTATGAAGGACAAACAGCAGGGCAGCAGTGAGACTAGTCATTGTGTATTTTAAGCCGCATTTAGAGAGCATTAACTCATGCTGACACCACTGTGCTGTCATGTTTGTTCACTCTAGCCTTCTTAAAATGAATAAACAATTGCAAGCTCATATCTAAATCGATGCATGTTGCATTTGGAATATTCCTCACATGAAGAGATGACCATATATATCACTCTTTGGGTCATTTATTTGATTAAGCTTTTGGAGTCTGGATTTATGAGCTAAATGACTCATAAATATTTCAAATTATGGTGCAGTCCATGGCATAATCTGAAACCAAGCCCTTTGGCAATTTCTTGCATAATGTGCGAGGGACCTCATTTAATCTAGAATAGGATATCATCTTCATCTGAGCTGGCAAAAATCAATATTTAAATGACACAACATTAGAATATTGTTTGTCCCATTATGGATCACCACGAAATTAATCAAGGGCCATTGGTGGTACTTAGAGTCTGACATGGGAACCACTTATTGGTCTGAGTTCTGTCATGCACATGAGCTTAAGCACTGTAATTACCATGAATCATTTAGCTCTATACATCGGAGAGGAGCCAGAGGTGATGGCATGTAAACATAGAGGTCATTTTGTTTTTCCAAATAATGTTTTCAGAGTCAAAAGCAGGGGCCAAAACACAGACAGAGACGGCCAGTGCTGGTAGAGCCATTATTGAGTACATCATCATCAAAATTGGAGAAAGTTTGCCAAGATTCTTGGGACAAACAACAGACAATTTCCTTAGAAACCTGCTCAACAGTGTACCTAAGACAACTGATGCAATTTTAAAGGCAAATTGTCATCACACCAAATGATGTTTTGATTCATTGATCTAAAATGGATCATAAGGTTTTGCACAAACTGGTGGAGTCAATGCTAGCTTGAGTGCACTAAAGTCATTAAAATCATTAAAGCAAAAAGGTGACATACCAAATGCTAAATATTTCAAAGATTGTACTTTTCACTCAAGTCAATGCAAAATAGAAGAATTTTCACTAGTGGTCTCAGACTTTTGGACCCCACTGTATATACACATTAATTAGCTATGAATCAATGTCTAATATATGACCCTTTATGTAATTTATAATGTGTATTCATGAAAAGGAAACAGAAGTTATGGATACAGTTCAGTCTTCCCTACTACACCCTTATGTTCCTCAAACTAATCTTGTTCCTCAGACTATTCAAGGTCACACCACATGCTACAGAACAGTTTAGGATGTGAGGGCTCATTTCTCTTTCCCCATGTGAAACTGGACCAACATCTGCTGTAAATGAATCCTAATTTGGAGAGTAATCTGCTGCTCTTATGCTGCAGCACTGCCAGTTTTAACAGGAGCCCCTCCTGTATCCTGTCTGTTGACTCTATGTCTTAGTATCCTACAGAATGATGAGAGCTGTTAAACAAACATGTTTATTTTATAGAGTTATTGTGTGTATGAATTAGGGCAAGCAGTGTCCTCTATACCACTGTGATAAAATACAGTATTACAAGATTACTGGTGCCAACAGTAATCCTGTAGGTACCTTTGTAACTGCTTTGGTAAGTGATGGTGAGAAAGGCAAATGCTATTATAACAAGCTTTTCTCATAACCAGAATATACCACCGCATTGTATAAATTGCTCTGTTGACTGGAGTTCTAAACTTCCCCTTCATAAACATAGTTAATTATAAGCCTTTCCCCAAAGTAAAGGTGTACAATATGAGAAAATATCCTTCAATATGCATCTTGGGTTGTATTCAGAGTGGCAACAGACTGTCAGTTAGCAAGTTCAAAAGATATGCCGTTATTTATACAGATCTCCTTATGCAGAGTGGTGCTACATTGGTGCTTAAGTTGATTTTATGGTTGGCTGAATCTGATTATGAGAATTTCCTGTGCACAGTCATGCTTCACAGGTTGCCAGGTTTTTCTTGGGTAGAAGCATTTAAGATGGGCTTTTTCAGTAGCGTTAGACCACTGCCTTCAAAAACTTGCCTTTAAACCCCCATAAATTTGGGGACTAAAAATGTGGAGTCAAGAAGCAGATCTGGTTTTTTTTCAATACGATGTTAAGATAAAAGCATAAAATTGAGAGACAATTTAAAAATAAACAGACAAAACACTAATATGTTCATATATGAATGAGAAGATGTCAAGCTATGAAATAAACATCTAATAGGAGTCTAGTATTTTGCCAATATATTGCTGCATTGAATAATCTTAGTCGTAATGATCATATTAATCACTGCAAATTTGGTTTAATTTAATAGTATGGCTTCCACCATTATAAGTCAGAAGCTTTAAAAAATAGCACTTGATCCAGCACACCCTATTTCTTGCATAATGAACTAGAAGTACAGCAGCAGAAAGCCTGAAGCTTAGTCTTCAAGGAAAAATCCTATAGCTACTGTTGATATTTCTTTTATTTTTTATCCCATGCACTGACAGTTAATTGTGTGCACAATTTAATATGACCATGTGATACTAAATCAAAGTCATGAAATCGTAATGTATGTGCATGATTATTGTGCTTTTGATTTTGAGTTGTTGAATAATAAATATATATATTTCTTTATACTTCTGTATTTCTTGAATTCCGGTTTATAGGGTAAGTACATGCATGTACAATTATATCTCACTTTAAGTAAACGTTGTTGAAAATTTTATTCATAAAATAATTGTTCCTAATTTTAAACAAAATGCACTGCACATGCTGTATTTTAAATAATGGTAATATTGTGTTTATTTAGTTGCAAGTTGCCATTCCATGGCATTATGCTGGCCCATCACTCATTTGTTATCTGAGTGTCCTGCAAAAGCAGCTCTGCCTCTCTGCCACTGATGATCACTGCTATGGTCACTCTGACAGAAAACCTGATCAGTTCTCATAAACACATAAATATATTAGATATAATTGGTAAAAACAAGGACTCCACTAAACTCAGTGACTCTTTTTGTCATTGGGGTGTCATGCAGTAGAGGTCTGGGTTGGGCAGAGAACAGAAGGAATGTGGTCTAGCAGGGGGCTGCTGGTCTTATCCTGAAATCCACTGCATGCTGTGTTATTAGGCAAGCACAGTGCAACAAGGCTGAGCAGTTGCTGGAGCTCTGTCTCCGGGTACATCTAGTTATCACATCTCACACTTGGCCACCTGCTGAGTTCAGAGAGCAAACCACACTCTCCCCATGAGTCCTTAGTGTCTCTGTGCCGAATATGGAAAACACACTCATGAATATTCATGTGTGGCCATGATAAAAAACAATAAGATGTGAGGAGCAGCATGGATTCCTATGGAGGCTTGGAAGAAATACAGTAATTTAAACTTCATGCCAATTGAGTTCATTTTTATTCCAGAAAAACAAGTAAGAGCATGGTGCCAACTAATGCATCACAGATGAGTGTAAAGGCAGACCTAATTTATTAGAAAAGAATGATTTTGGTGTCATTAATTTTGACTTGATGGATAGATGGATGGATGGATGGATGGATAAATAAATAAATAAATAAATAAAGGATTGGGCAGCAGATTAGATTTTCATTTGGTTTTATTTGCTTTATATGTTCAAGAGGTACCTGGAGCAGAACTATCAGGCAAGCTGTTGGCAAGGCCTGCACTCATTTTGTCAAAGATGTCTTACAAGAAAACAATGTTAACATTCATAATTACTTTAAAGTGAACCAGAGCCATAAAAAGCAAATTTATGTGTTATCCCATCAGAACATCCAAGGGAGCACATCCAAAAAGATCTGTCCTAACACAAAGGGGCGATTCTCTAAACTATCACGCAGAGTCAAGTAGGCAGCACATGTTTTAATATCTGATGCTTGCAGGCTTGTTGTTTGTCTGCCAAATGCCATTTTGAAAGGCTCCAAGCTCTAAGTGTGTGGATTATAGCTGTCTAGATTTGTATAATTCCTGTGATAATAGGATAAAGCTGCTTCAGCTGGTGAAATCTGCATGGAGAATGGATTATTTGAAGGTTTTCGCCAAAGGGATGTTGAACCTGTGAGTTATCATCCTAAACAGGCAGGTTCTCAAGAGGACACCTCACCTCTTCAGGTCATAAAGACACCTCTTCATGTCCATATTACATTGGATGAGGATAGATGGTATGAGGAAGCATGTCAAGTATTTATAGAGTGTCAATTTGTGCAGAAAAATTAGCATTTCTGTAATGGCATTTCCAAAGATGTGTTTATTTTTAGTTTAGGCATGCTCCATGAAGCCACTGAAGTAGTTTGTGCATTTTCCCCGATACTCATTATTGAGAGAATGAGTATTTCCATGCATGCAGAAGCAATTACTGATCATTTTGCATATGTAATTTACACATCATGTCAATATGTGCTCAATTACAGCCAACAGTCTCGCACAGACATGGTACACACTTTGCACAATTACCATCTGAGGGCTGGATGAAGCACTGGCTGCACCATTGATCCATATCTAAATCACTGATAATGCACTCATCAGTATTTCATTGTTTCCAACACATCAAATTTAACTGTGATTATAGCTCAGCCAACAAAAAGGGAAACTGTAATGGGATTGTTTGAATATATGATGACATCAGTGCTTTGGTCTGACAATAAAGCAAAAATGTATTCAACTCTATTAAGAGCTAAATATCTCAATACCAGTTTTGGAGACTCTGTGGAATTCTCATTACTCTGTTAATGCTGGGTGTATGATAATGAAATTACTTCTAAATGCATGTCATCAGCAATTATGTGAGAACAAAACAGCTAATAACAACAGCCTTAGGTGATTTGTCTCCCACACAATACAATAAGCTTCTTCCAAAAGCTACTAATATCTGTAATATTTTATCCTTAATTTTCAGTATTGGTGTTTAAAGAGAACACCATATGATCTTTTTAACAGCATGTCAAAATTATTAGCATATGAAAATCGCATGAAACCTGCTTATTGGCTTATTGTGTGATAGCCATACTGTTCTGCATTTATAGAACTTTTGGTGAAAGTTTGTGTAATGTTAGTATTTATTCCTTAGGATATCAGGTGATATATTGGTAAGGATGTGAAATCTCTTGTCAAGACATATCTCAGCAACAGCATTTGCTCTAGAATGAAGGTTCAAAGCAACTTGTCTTGTATTCATGTCTGTTCTAGAAAGAAAACCCACAAAATTTGATAGCTAGCCATGGCTATATAAAAGCAGTTTAATTTGTGTTGCTCAATACAAACTGGCACTGTACTTCCTATGTAGTGCACTATATTATGTGGTTTGAATTTTATATCTTTTACACACTTTATAGTGCCCTATAACGACGGTAAAAGATTTGTCAGCCTCGTTAGTTAATGAGTTGATTAGCCAAATTTTGGGGCATCAGAGAGCGATAGTCAGCATGGGCACTTCCCTTACTGGCTTGGTATGGTGCCACAGAGGCATATGAGGCACATAAAAACCCAATTTGAGCGTAAAACACATCAACCAGCTGGAACCGATGCCAGTCTATCTAGCCTATCTAGCTAGTTGATCTTAAATTCTTGTCAACTATTTTGAGACACCACCATGTGCTGATCTGTTCAATGCCCTGACAGTCATCTGACTGTACAGTCACCTGGGCGGCACAAGGATGGATGGTGCACTTCACATTGCATGAAAATCCACAGGTGGGCTCACCCATGATTAGCCTCACTGAAAGCAAGTCACTTGCTGGAACAACACAATGGTGCACAATGGTGTCAAGACAGTGCATACATTCAGGAGAGTGCTGTCCCAGATCTAGGAAAAGTCTGACTGGGCACAGTTGTACTTCTTCACAGATGCCAAATCAACTCACTGTCCACAGTGGTTCTCGCTAACAATGATGGACAGTGCACTAGTTCACAGGATGCATTGGCCCATGATTGACCGCGCTGTCTACTGTATGCATTTCTGCCTTACCGCTGATTCTGTCCACACTGTTCAGTAATTCAGTGATCAGACCACAAAGTCCTGCCTTTGGCCCTGGCGTAGTCCTCATGTGCTCCTTGAGGCCATAATTCCCACTGTTGGTCTCACCAGGGGTGTGTCTAAAGGGGTGGCATGGGGTGGCACTGCCACCCCCCTGCTCCCCCCCCACCCCAAAATATGATTGACTCGACCACAGACCAAGTCTCTTTTCATGGTATGTACACACTCATTTATATATTTTGAAATATGTGGACTGGGGTGTTGTCGTTCCGTGCTGCAGTAATATGCATAGGTGAACTCCAGATAACGGCAACAGTAGGGAGTGATGTAGCCTACCAACGACAGAAGGCCACTGAAGCTTCGATTCATTGCCCTAGGAAAGATGACCCTCAAAAGCTTCAAAGAGTCCCATTATAATATTCCAAAGCTTAGCTACATACTTAGTTAGCTAGCTTAGCTAAAGTAACTTCGGCAGACTACTGATTAGCTATGACTTCCCCGTGTTATTCAGCAGCAGTGCACCACCACATAAATAGAAAATAGACAAATATTACTTTATCAGTTCTTCCTGTTGTTTTAAAGATTAAAGCACAATCATTTTTCCAAAATAGGCTACAATAAAGTGGTAAACACGGAAATGTGGGCTTTGAGAATGTAAACTTAGCGATCTGATTTAATGATGTTGGGAATTTTAAGCTGTAGAATGGTGAATGCCTGTTTGTATGGAACAAACTAATGTTATTTTGGGGTGTGGTGGAGTCATGCAAGGTATTCGCTCTATTTGCACATCCAAAAATGCTCAGCATAGAATCACGGAGAGCCAAGTCCCTGGATATGGACGAGTTTATTCGACTATTTAGTAGCCAGCACAAAAACCTCCGAATACAGCTGTTCTGAGGCATAGTATGTACTACATGTGTGAAGGTGCAGTTAACCCACATGAACAGACACAGAATTCAAGTCATGGGAGAAAGACATGGGAAGCTACCCTGTCTAAACAGAGACTGGCCCATTGGGTGGTGGACATCATCATCTTGGCTGGTCCCTACCTTTACATGACCCTCTATAAGAAGCATCTCCTCCTCATGGGCATCACTTAGAGTCTGTACTGCAGCTACCTGGGCATCGCCATGCACCTTGTCCAGTTTATACAAGGTTAACATCACCCCTCCCATTGACTCGCCTCCCAGAGTGAAGCGGTCACCTTCGAAGAGCTTTCCAGTCAGTCCTAAGGTGGGCTGGTTCCTCATGACACTGTGGAATATGTTATCCAGGTGATTTTCACTGCCCCTGGCAGTTAGGAAGGATGAAATAGAGCACTAATTACATATGTAACTGTGGTTCTATGAACAGCAGATAACTGCAAGGGTTCCCTGTCATTTGGGATGGCCATATGAAAATGATGGATGGCCATATGGCAATGATATTTATATCAAATTCAACAGTTACAACATGATTTTGTTGTAGGTCTTGGCATGTGCAAAAGGTATCCAGGTAATTCTCACCTTCCCTGGTGGGTATCCATTGTTCATATAACCACAGCTACATACATAACTAGTGTTACACTTCTGGTACTGCTCCAAAACATTTTTCAAGTTTTATATAAAATTAATTATTATATTTTTATATTGCAATTACTTTAGCCTCGCTTCTGCCTAGTGTTGAGCACAGTTGAGCACAGACGAGTGCAGGACAATAAATATACGACAGAACAATAAATACACAGGACAGTAAATACACAGATCCTGGGCTGTAAACTGTAAACTATTTGGTAATATAGCAGCAATAGTTATATCTATAGCAACAATAAATATAGCTTTCCATAAATTGTCTTTGTAAAGTGCGATGTGCAGTGGTATTGAAGAAATTGTATTTACGTCAAACTGTAGAAAATTGGCAGTGTGTTTACTTAATTATACTAGATGCTTGAATTAAGGATTTATTTCTGTGGTTGATAATAGTCTGAAATTTTGGCAGTGGGCTACCATTGAGTTTTAAATATTTATTTAACTATCAAATTTAATTAAAATATTTAATATTTTATATAATATTCATATACTATATATAGTGTAGTAAATAATAAAATAAATATTCAAAACTATATATATATATATATATATATATATATATATATATATATATATATATATATATATATATATATATTAACGTCACATGACTGTTTGCACCTGATCCATGTTTATGTTTAATGAGCACTAGTATTTAAGTCATGTCTTGTACAGCATTCAGTGTCTAGCTTTTGTCTTCTGTTTTCAATGTCTTTGTACTTACTCATGTTGTGTTCGTGTTGTTGCCTTGCCTCACTAATCCTTGTTTTTGTTTCTCGGCTTTCGTGTTTTGCATTTTATTACTATCAGTAAACTAAATCTGCACTTGCATCCATCCCCTCTACAAATCTGTGATGATGTTAGTGTTCTGAAAATGACTGGATATTTTCATTGCACATCCTGTATTTCACATCCTGTATTTCACCTGACACTGAATGACTTCTGATTGATGAAAAAACACTTACCACTCAAATGCAGTGTGTGTTCTGGAGTGTAGGTTATTCTCCTGGTAATTTTATTTACTCATGAGTGTACTGTGGAATGAAATATGGTGCCTGATATGGCATTAAGACACTCTAAGGCACCATAGGAAGATAGTTTTGAGGATGCAGAGATGGGGTGTTTTGAAAAATCATGGCATGTTTCTGCAACAAATCTCTGTGGCTAAAAGCTGTGGCCAGAGGTGATGGATACAAGTAAAAGGCCAAATATACAGTCACTATTTCATGCTGAGTAAAAAGTAATGTGCCACCCAGCAAATAATGTGTCATGCACGTGCAAAAGTTCAACTCAGATGTGATAGATATTCAGTTGCTGAAGAATTCAGTCACAGGTTTTGTAACAACAGGCATTATCATGCAAAGATCACCTCTGTCAGAAGTATACTGATATTTTTCAACTCCCAGAGGCTATTGCATTGCCATTTGCTGTTCGTCTATGGGTTTGTGAACAGCTGCCAAATTGAGTCATTGTGGGTGATTTATAATGCCTACCTAGCTACCTAGCAGGAATCTATGCTGCTCATATGGTTTACTTCTTAGTTTCTATGAATTTGGGCTGTTTAACAGATTGATATTTTGGACACACATACAGTAGCATGCAACAGCAGAACACTAAGTAAGTAAGCCACTTTATCAGTCGGTGTCCAAAAATGTGTGACAGAACCTCTTTTAGTACTTTTAGCAGGATAAGATACTGTAGAACTGGAAGCAAACACTAAAATGCATTGAAATATATTCCATATCTCAAGGTATGTATGTAAGTTATTGATAAACTAAGATGACAATGCAACATGAGGGTTAGTGGACATAATAGTTTTGTTTTAGTTTAGTATTTTGTCTTGAATAGTTTTAGAGGAAAGTAAATTCTCCCACAATCAGAAAGTGTGTGTTGAATGCCTATTATGTTTGACTATGTATAATTACATAATTCTATAGTTATAGTTGATAGCACATGTACAGTATATGCAAAGAAATTCATACATTGTTTATTTTGTATTTGTACATTTATGATAAAAATCTGTTTTTGTTACAATTTTCCTCTCTTAGTGTGCACCATGGCTCCGAGCCAGATGGGTAATACATTCATATTTTGTCTTAAGTTCAAGTTATGTGGTTTTATTTATATCAGGCGATTGTGTCTGACCATGTGCATTTTGTTATGATGCTAGTCTTACCTCCATCCATGTCCTGTCATTGCTTCATTTCTTTTGCTTTCACATGTTCTCTATTTAGCACTTCTTTAGTCTATTTATGGCTTTCTTTGTCTTGTTGCGAAGTCTTACCATGCTTTTATAGTCTTATACTGCTTTTGTATTGATTAAGTTCTTAGCCATGTTTCCTAGTTTTTGTGTTTCCTGGTTTACATCCTCACTAGTTTTTTGTGTTTTTTTTTTTTTTTTTTTGCGTTTTTTCCTTGTGTGTTCTGACAGCTGCTATGGACTTTGATGATGAGTCTTATATTAGCCCTAATAAACATGATGCTGGTATACTCACTTGCATCCTAACCCTTCATGCTTTACAGTTAAAATGTAAAATTTTGTGCTATTATTTGACAATTTGGACCATCACATAAAAAAATGGGTTGTGCTTTTACTTGAAGTAAGGCCAAGGCCAAGGAGACTGATTGTGAAGGTGTTGAAAAGTCGCTAAAGATAAGACCTTCTGCCAGCCATAATTCAGCATGTATGAAGCACATATTGAGCATTATCCCTGATGAATGTTAGGCCTATCAGCAACCCTTAACATATGTTGGATTTCAGCATCATACCATATGGCATAAAAGACATTTCATGGATCATAATACCAGAGCCCCTACACAAGCCTTAGAACATATGTGGCAGACATTGAATGTGGAGGTATGGAGGCTGTGGAGTGGTGCACTGTGAAAACTGCACCACAAAACTGCTGAAAGAACATTTAAAAGCAATTGGCTGGGAGTACTTGCTGGGTAGGTGCCATAGTTTAGAATTAATGTTAGAATTAATTCCAGGTACATCCTCTGTTGGTGGAGAATAAATTTGTGAGAAATAAATCAGAATATTAGAAATCCTGTGTATTTGATAACTTCCTTTAAAAAAAACTCACAAATACAAATGACTTTACCTGAGGCAACATTACCTCAGGCATGCTGAGTTTCTTTGGGATTGGTGATATATGTAATATCTTATGAACACTACTGACAATGCAGCATGTTATCAAACTATAGCTACAGAACTATAGAATATAATATATTTTCATAACTATTCATAGCAATGAATGCATTATGTAATTATACAGTATATAATATAATTATATAACTGTAAGCTGTATGCATTATAACATGTTATGAATATTCATAGGTCATTATGAATATGGTCATTATAGAAAGTGTTACAGCCACATATTCATACTAAATAAGCTAAATCAAAGAGATATAAAAAACTTGACATTAAATTTGCCCAAAGCTATCTTTATGTCAGCTGACACCTGTTGAAAAAAAAACCTTTATAAATGTTAATGTAAGTGTATGTCAGTTTTCATTAATGGACTATGTAGATGCCATGTAGCCTTACAGTCTTGCTGAACTTGTGTTCTGGAAAAACAGACACACTTATTTAAGGGAGAAACCATTTATCTATCTGTCTGTCTGTCTGTCTGGCCACCCGTCAGTCTGTCCGTTCGCCTATCTATCTATCTATCTATCTATCTAAAAGAAGTACAATACAGACCATTGAATTCTTACACATTAGATCAAGAGACAGAGTCCAGTTGTGTAGTGTGAATTTATTCCATAGTGCTCCTTCTTGCCCCAAACAATCATACTGCCTGCATGCCCATGCATCTAGTGAATGTCTCCAACCACATTCCATCAACATGTGGAATAGGACTATTCTTCAGCTCCTCATCAACAATGACGGATAGAGGAAGCTTGTGGTCAGCCATCAAATCTATGAAGCCAAAACAGAGCAGGAGATGAAAAATGAGAGAACAGAGAACCTGCTGACATCAGCGAGTTTAGACATGCCTCCGCTGACCTGCAGTTCAGTGGTCAATGAACAGAACTGAAGAAAACAACCCAAATGGCATTTCCCCACATGGATGTTAAAACACTAATGGTAGTGGATGAGTTGTAATATGAACATAAACACACAGTAGCTTGACATTTCAAAATAGGTCATACAAGAATCTCTTTGCTTGTTTGTCTCACTGCATTTTTTCCCCTCACTGTCTAATATCAAAATATCCTTTATTCACCAACTACACAATGTATAAGAATTTTTCTGGTGCTGTGACACACCACATATAATAGAATAAAACCATTGCAATGCATTACATCTCACAAGATATATACTGTACATGATCTATAAACTATATATATAGCTTTTTATGACTGATGAAATAAACAGACTATTGACTACTGGACCCTGCTCTAGCTGAACTGCAAGTTCAGACATGTCAGAATATGGCCCAATAACCATGTTAGACCGGTGTCTATCTGTGCGCCATTCGTCACTGGCTGAAACACTAACACCCCAAAGCTCCAAGGCCCACCATGGCCTCATTCCTCATCTAAGAACTACCCGAGCAGTGACCATCCATGCACACAATGCTAAGACCTCTGGGAATGTTTTGGAGCCAGAGCCTAACAGGCCACTCGCCATGTAACCAAGGATACATCCATCTCCAAGCTTCAATAACCTTTACTGAAATAGAGTTGGAATAGGTTGATCAGTTTCCAAAGCATAGTACCTGGCATCTTGCACACTTGGAGAGACCCTTTGTTTGGCATATGTACAGCAGCTGTGCAGCTTTCAAAGTTTTATTATGATACTTCAACATATTACTGGTAGACATGTCTTTTATAATATTGTAACTATCTAGTATTTGGGATATAAATAATAGTAAGTACAAGACAATAACAAGGTATATACAGCAGTAATCTGTTCTAAAGTGCAACACTTTTAACCTTAATGGGTAAATATATATTTTTATGAGTAATACTTGGTGCATACTTGGTTGTATTGGGAAATTTAAGTACATAGTAATTAATGTGAAAAAATACCTCTTATACTTCAGCATTTAAAGGTACATATTTGGGCATGACATTTTCATAAAAGTAGATTTTAGAGATTTAAAAATATCTTGAATATGGGCAAATTTAACTAATATTTTTTGTTAAACAAATATAAGATTTTAAAGCTGGTGGTATAGTGGCTAGCATGTTTGCCTCACACCTCTTGGTGGGGGTTCAGTTCCTGCCTCTGTCCTGTGTGTGTGGAGTTTGCATATTCTCCCCATGCTTTAGGGGTTTCCTCCAGTTTTCTCCCCCAGTTCAAACACATGCATTGTAGGCTGATTGGCATCTCTAAATTGTCTGTGGTGTGTGTGTGATTGTGCCCTGCGATGGATTGCCACCCTGTCTCCTGCCTTTTGCCCCAATTCCCCTGGGACAGGCTCCAGGCTCCCCGCGACCCTGTGTAGTACAGAAAATGGTTAGATTATAAATGAAAGATTATAAAGCCTATTTCTAGATTTTTTTTTTTTTTTGCTTACTTTGTCTTAATTTATTGGCAGATAATTTTTCTCATTTTGAGCTTTCTAGAAAGAAGCAAAATTACCTACCAATAGAATAAAGCAATATTAAGCTTGAAAATGAATAAATATGTATAGAAATAGGTTTAATTGTCTTATAATAATCTCATATGAGATATATTAGATACCTTTTCCTTTATTCACGATATCTTCACTTGCTAACACAGCTTTTTTTTTTTTTTGCAGTGAGCGATAGACTTTTTAATAAGCCACTGCACTTGGCTTAGTCACTCATTTTCTCATTTCTCATTGTGCTGCTAGTCTGCATGTGACTTTCATTAAAGTAGAAAGTGAAGAAGATTTCTGTCAATTCATTCTGATCTTTACCTCTCTGATACACTACAGTGCCCAATCATGGTGATCTACCTCCCTGGAATGTTTAAGTCCAGTCCTAATTTGCCACACTATATCCATGTTAATCAATGCTTTCAGGAGGACCTGAATGAGAGCCGTGTGTATTGGGAGTATTCTCTCCAGGGTTGTAGATCACCAGGACTGGAAGTGGGCACCCCTGCACTACACTAATCATTATAACAAGCAGTAGTTCATGCAGACTCTTGTACTGCTTCGGTCACATACAGAATTCACACACAGAGACAAACACACATTTTATACTCCTTAGACTTGGCTCTATGTCATAATCATGTGTAAAAAAAAAAAGGCATGTTTTGCTAGATACTTTTCAATCATGGTTGCATTGTATGTGATTAACTGAATACAGAATACTGATGAATTTTCAGTGAAGGTGTCACAGGTTAAAAAAAAAAGGTTTATCAGAAACACTGCTCCACATTGGCTCCAAATGTTCATATAAAAGAGCGGGCTCAAAGAGTCACTACTCACTTTACACTTTAATATCCAGCAGAAAATATATGTACCAGTAATCATGATCTTTGTAGTATAATGTTCTATCTGGGTGCCGTTTTGAGATATGAGACATCAAAGTTTTTGACAAGGTAAAGGAGTTTGTGGCAAACAGAAACTGGATTTCTAGCACAGATAGAACCCTATTATTCTGTAAGATCAAATTAAGTTCTATCCAGATACTTCTCAATAAGTAATCGATACCAAATCTCTCAAAGTAAGACCCCATTATGACTGTATATGCTTTTAAATACGTTTATATAAGATCTGATATAAGATTAATATAAGATCTGAAGTTGTTTCTAAACAAGATGTTTTACTTTAAATTTTCTTTTTAAAACATATAACAGTATAGTCATGCGCGCACACACACACACACACACACACACACACACACACACCTTTACAAATTCTCATCAATCCTTTAGTTACACTGAAAGGTTCAGTTTATTAAGTATATTACATGTAGCTAACTAATGTTATTGATTTTTAATGCTAGTGTTATCTGCTCTTAGCTTGCTGCTGTGCTGAAGACTTTATAATGTACCAGAATTTTTACACCAATGAGCACAGTGGCCCAAGACAAATCCTGTTTTGTAAACATTAAGGATATATAGCTTGTCTGTGAGTGTGGAGATAAGACTTACTGTTATCAGTCATGGAGTATACTGTATGTGGTGAACTCTTCATCACAAAATGATGAATAAGTACATGTTTGTCTATTAAATACTAGGCATTTTCTGAGCTGTAAAATTTATTGGGCTGTAAAGGTGCTACCATATTAATACGTATTTTCCATTTCTGTGCTCACAGAAGTAAACTGAAAAAGCCTCACCCTGGAAGAAAATGGTGGTAAATGCTAAACAATTTGCATGCTCAGTGAAGGCTGAAGGTTCAGACATTTTGTTTGTGTGTCTTTATCACCATCTCTTTTTACAGATACAAAATGTAGCCTCACACACAACCTTTAAGGTCTTTTAATTCTACATGTTTTGCTTGCTGCTCTGTAATATATGATCCCAGCAAGTGAGAAAAGCATGAATAAATAGAAAGAAGTCTGAGGAATGAGTGAAAAGGCGTATTTGCATGATTGCTTGGGAAGATGAATGATTTGTGTGTAGGAGTTTGTGACAGCTATTCTACATGAGTGGCGTGGTTACGGACATTGGAGGAAGAATTTACTTGTATTTAATCTTCCGTAAGAAAAAATGTGAAATCTGTTAACTGACATGTAATGTGTTAGAAAATTAATCCACGAGTGGCTTATTCTGGTAATATTTATGTATTGTTCCATATCTTTTCGAAATATATGGCTATACAACTAATAAAATGTGTGCGATGTACTTTCAGTATGCCTTTAATATACTTGCTTCCTTTCCTTGTTTGTTGATAACTTTAACACATTGCAAATACAAATGACAGTTTTGATCATATTGTTTTTTTTTTCAGGGATTTTTTTTTATTATTAAATTGCATCTATTACCTGTCTAATCTTAAAAAGTAGTAATAAAAATATCAAAACTCAACAGGGGAAAAAAAATATTTCACTGTATTTGTCCACTATCTGAAATATAGTAACTGTGAAAAGGCTTTCAGCTTCACCCACTTGGTACTTTCAGGTCATGTCATGTCAAAGCTTGTTTCCTGATAAATATGTCAGTTTATACAGTGGGGTCAAAAAGTCTGAAAATCTGGGATTTTTTTTTTTCATTTAAATTTGGAAATAAACAGAAGGTTTTAGAATTTTGAAATATTTAAAACAAAGAAAGTAAAACATTCAATATCATGAAAATTTATAATTCAAGATTCTGCTCTATTTCTAGGTCTCTATTTAAATGTAATAAATTTGTGATATTGACCATGTTAACTGCTTTGTACAAAAGGTCAAGTTTTCCTTGAGTAGCACGTGTTCTGATAACATGAAGCCTCAGGTTTTACAAAGTTGTCTAGTCCATGCCAGCTCAAATGCACTGTTATTATATCAAAAGGTGAAATTCCAAATACTAAGAAGTTCTGAAATTCATGTAAATATTTCTAACTCAGGTTACTAATGATAATTAAATTAAATTGTCAAATTATTAAAATTTCTAAATTAAATTAAAAAAGAATGCAAAATAGAAGGACTTTCACTAGTGGTCTCAGACTTTTGTATCCTCACTATAAGTCTTTATCATATAGTACATGTCAATTTCCTTTATAAACCATATAAACCACACTAAATACAGTGTAAAATTAAAAACTATGATGTATTTTTAAAGCAGTTTCTCTCAAAATAATTTTTTTAAATTTCAGAACCCAAAATCTCAGTTTCTAGATGACCTGCATTCATGAAATGCAGAAGGATATTACAGAGGAATAAGTTTATATTTTTTAAACAGTGCATGTTTTTTTCTTGATTAAAAATTAAAGAAATTATATTCCAGACTTTTCTATAAAAGTGTTTCTCTTCTGCCTTCACAGAGAAGTTTTTTTTTAAATTTCAACAACATTAAAAGAGTAGAATAAAAAATGTTTGATATATTAAGTATGCAAATATATACATATTTAATTAAATGAAGTTATGAATAAATAAATAATAAATACATTTTTGAAAAAAACAATCCAGTACAAAAAATATTTGCAAGAAAATCAGCAATCAACAGACAAAGATTAAGTGCAATATCTAATGTTTTTTTAAAATACCCACTTCACCTGTAGTGTCTTGCCTTAACTCCCAGATTATTATTCATTTACTCATCTTAAAGCATATTTTTCAGTACCTGTTATGAATTGTTCAGCTACTACAGTAAAACTAATGTGAAATGTATGTTGGTAAGTCTTGTCTAATGATTCCTGAGATTTTTAGAGGATGTAAATGTTTACTAGTAACTCGGGAAGATACTTTTTAAGAAATCCATTATGCAATTCTCAACCTTTTTGTAAGTTTATTCTGTCATGAGCTAGGAACATCAAGTTCCAAGTAACTTAAGCTTGCTAACGTATGTCTATTTCTGAAGTAAATTTAGCTCATATACACTATATGGGTATATGTTTGTGGACACCTGACTATCACGCCTATATGTGGGTCTGTTGCCACGAAGTTGGAAGCATGCAGTTGTATAGAAAGTCTTTGAATGCTGTAGCAATACAATTTCCCTTCACTGGATCTAAGCTCCAGCATGACAATGCCCCTGTGCACAAAGCGAGGTCCATGAAGACATGGTTTGCCAAGGTTTGGGAGGAGGAACTCAAGTGGCCTGAACAGAACCCTGACCTCAACCCCACTGAACACCTTTGGGATGAATTGGAATGCTGACTGCATCCCAGACCTCCTCGCCCTGGCATCAGTTCCTGACCTCACTAATGCTCATGTGGCTGAATGGGCAAATCCCCATAGCCAAAATCTAGTGGAAAGCCAGAAGAGTGGAGGTTAATTTAACAGCAAAGGGAGACTAAATCTGTAATGGGATGTTCTAAAAGCACATATGAGTGTCCACAAACTTGTGGCCATATAGTGTAGTTCCTGCAACTAAAGTAATGATATAACTTCTTCACAGTAGCATTTTCAAGTAGTTCTTACATGTTCTGTGAGCAACCAAATAACTATTTCAAAAACATAAAAAATGACTTGTTTTGAACTATAAACATTTGAATAGGAAAACAATGGGAATTATCTTCTTAGTATTTGTGTATGTGTACAGTATGTGTGTGCTTGTGTGTAAGTGTGTAGACCTTTGAGGTAAATTCAAGGGCCAGAGGCCTATTGAATTGCTCATGAGTGATTTTGTTTATTCAAGTTTTATATGATTCTTATGCTTCTCCAGAGGTCTTCTTCAGGGGAACCACCACAGCAAAAATGCAATTTATTTCTGACCCCACACATGATGGCGAGCCCCGATAGTGTCAGAGGCACATGTGAAGAGCACTGGCATGGCACCAAACAGCCTGCTATTTATGTATGGAATATAAATAAAATATTTTGTGTGCTCTCTACCAGAAAAGTTGATCTTTTCTAAGTAATGCACAATCATACTTATTTGTTGCATATTTTGATGTGTGTTGGATTCACTTCCCTGTGTGGCTTGTGGATGTCTACCATTAAAACCTATTCACGTCAGTTCAATTTTATTTGTGTAGAGCTTTTAACAATAGACATTGTCACAAAGCAGTTTTACAGAAATGTACATATAGATATATATTTAGATCCCTAATGAGTAAGACAGAGGTGACAGTGGCGAGGAAAAACTGCCATGAGGAAGAAACCTTGCGAGGAACTTCTTAGATAATTGTAGTCTATAAAGTAAAACAGTACTCAACAGTACTGTTGAAAGAATGTTCATTATGAGCATGATATGTTTACGATTACAGCAGTAGTTCTTGGAGACAAATCCAGTATCCCACTGAAGAAAGGGTGAGACTTCAGCATAATCTGTTTGGGACATACATCTTTAGGGAATCCATGTGGGACCATCTACAGCAGTAGTGAATGAGTGAACTACTAAATGTCTTCCTTAAAAAAAAAAAACAACTATTAGAATATCAATTGCAGTTTCTTGCACTGTTTAAGTGCCAATACACCTTTGATCCATAGGTTGACTGTTGAATATCAAACACTATCTAAATAAGACATTAAACTACTAATCTAAATGACTGCATCTTCTCACTATAGAATCACACTTCAGTAGAGAGCATTGTTATTTACCACAAGTGTACAGTCATGACACACAGAATACAACCTGGTCGTATTTCTCCACTGGAGTGTGTGCGTGCATGTATCAGTGTTTCTCATGGCCCAGTTAATATGGATTTGTTTGGCTGATGGGCAGTAATGTCTCAGGCTGACGTAAGGGCATTTTACACTCTCTGGGCCGCTGGCTAGCACCTCACCAAGTGCTGAGTGGATTAATGGCCACCCGTGTGGACCCAGGCACCAAATACATTCTCTCTGGCCAGATCATTCAGCTTGTCCTTGCTGTATTGATCTGCACGTCTCACAAGTTCACAACTTCCGCATTCTTGCTCCTCCGTTTGACAGGAAAGAGATTTACCAGTGGGATGAGATCAGAGAGAGAGAAAGCTATAATTCTACAGGGAAATTACCAGTAGAAGATTGATATCCGTGGAGTGTTTGTTGGGCAGTAGAATTAGCCTTGTTGCACTGCAGATGCAGAGGTAAGTACATCTCAATATTCTCCGAGTTAATTTTATCAATGGACTGCAGCCTCTACTGTACAGGTGCTTGTGTAAAGCCTAGTACATTCTAGATGATAATCTCATGGACTCATTTTTTCTACTCACCCCATTTGAATTAGTCATACATTTTCTTTAATTAATGTGCCAATACAGTATAACTGCCTATAATAATATCCCTCAATTATTGTTTATTATAATAATTAAAATGGTTGTGATATTTAGTCCCAATTTCTTCTGTCTTTGGATTTATATATCTTTTATGTGTTGTGGACAAATCTGAATTCTTACAATGGCTGGCCAAATCAGAAAGCTATAGCTATCACAAAGTGAAAGCTTCATTGTGCTTACCCTGTCCCATGTTTTGGTTGCACAGAAACCTATGTAACTAGGCTAACATGTGGTAGTGAGTTGAACGTAATTTAACTTTAATATATATATCAATGTAGTTAGTGAGCACATTATATGCTAAGGAAAATGAATGAGTTCTCAAATACCTCTCCTGAAAACATGTCTGGTGTCATGTGACATGTTTACACCCTCAACAAAAAAGCTTTTAGAAAAAGCATTTAAAAGTTGGAGAGGCCATGAAAATAATTTTATGCTGTGTATGTGATGTACTAAATTGTGTGCACTATTTAGTTTAACATGGCCACAAGATACTAAAGTAAGGTCACAAACCTGTAATGTGTTCACTTTATTCACATTCTTTATTCACATTCTTTTTTTTTGTATTACATTATGCCCACATTTTTGGTTAGTACGTGCTCTCCTCTAACATGCACACTCAGTGCTCTGGAAGCAGTGTACCTAACAAGGAAATTAATTTATTTATATATTTTGACTACTGTTAAAACACTACTTAGAAAATTATTAGCTCCAGTTCTGCTGAATGAAAGTTCTGCTTCACTCTACATTTATATATAGATAGATACATTATATGTCCTATATGTAAGTATGTGCACACCTGCCCATCACACCCATATGTGGACCTTGCCCAAACTGATGCCACATTGTTTGAAGCATACAATGGATATAAAAAGTCTACACACCCCTGTTAAAATGGCAAATTTTGTTAAGTAAAAGAATGACACTAAGATAAATCATTTCAGATCTTTTCCCATGTTTAATATGAAATAGCAGAGTATACAAATTACATATTATACATTATACATACATTATACACACTGTGTTCAGAATGAACCAATCACATTTAATCTCATGTTCAAAAGTAATTATCATACAGCTGTCATCAATAAAATTATTCTGATTTCCCCAAATAAAGACCAGCTGATTCTGTAGGATTTTCTTCACATCTTTTTAGTTTCATCTGACTCCTGAAGCCACGGTCTGTAAAGAGCTTACAACGCATGCATAGTATCTCACTTGTTGAAAGGTATCAGGAGAGGGGTATAAAGGAATTTCCAAAACATTAGATGTACCATGGAACACCATAGAGGCCATCACCAGCAAGTGGAGAAAATGGGGCTCCACCATGACACCAGAACAGGACGTCCCTCCAAAATATACAAAAGGACAAGACAAAAACATACCAGGGAGGCTACCAAAAGACCTACAACAACATTCATGGAGATGTAGGAGTATCTGAGAAGTAATGATTACTCTCTGCATGTGATAACAATCTCGTATTCTTCACATGTCTGGGCTACGGGGTAGGGTGGCTAGACAGAAGCCATTTCTCAAAAAAAAAAAAAAAAAAAAAAAAAACGAACAAAAAAAAAAGCCCAAATAAATCACCCCAAACCATGTGGCAAAATGTTTTATGGTCTGATGAGACCAATTTCAAAAGTTATAATAATTCCATAATTCCAAAAGGGATGTTTGGCACAAAAAAGCATATCACCAAATGAACACCATACCCACAGTGAAGCATGGTGGTGGCAGTGTCAGAAAACCTCAGAGTGTAAGAGCTGCTACGACACTATTAAGAGGAGGATGGCAAAGGATTACGCAAAACTGACAGGACAGTTAGTGGCAATGGCAAAACATAAATAAAATATGCTAATGGACAGAAAAAAAGATGTCCTTATTACCTCAAGCTCACTTTCTGTTTATGCACCCCTATTTTCTGCACGAGCCCAAAACGTAGTGAATTTCCTCAATCACAGGTCTATCGTTAGAGGATCTTCATCATGTAATCTGGCTTGGAGAACAAATGTTGTTTCACTGTCTGTTCTAGAATTTGGTGAAGATATTATTGGGTTCTTCTCATACATGTGGCAAGTAATTATCTTGATACATAAGACTGCTGAAATCACACAGTTTAAGATGGATTTAAATAGTGGGCACATGAGACTGGGTTGAACAAAAACATGGGGACAAATTTATTTACTTCAGAACTCGAAATTGAGAACATGAATAAATTAAATTGTATTCATTAGGATTTTGTGACCTTGATTTTAATTTCTCATGGCCATATTAAAGTAAATCGTGCACACAATTTACTAGTTTGCTCAAAATAAATAAAAATGTCTCTACTGTTTAAATATGCGTTGCTTGCATGTGAGTAGTAGAGTTATTAGCTATGACAGTTTTGGTCAGTGTTTGTGTTTCTGATTCTGTAGCAATCATCTGCCATACAGGAAAACTAATTTAACTAGTAAAATAGTTCCTATCAATTGCCAGACAGCACCTGTGTCAAAATCTGCTTGTCCTAAGTGCTGGGAATATTGAGTTGTTCTCCCTTGTCTTAGAGATGACTTGCTTTATAAGTAGCCATAATTCCTGAAACCCACCATCTTGAGTTATCTTGACAGGCAAGGAGAAAACTTAAATAGATACATTATCATACAAATTAATATGGTCATATAATTTGGGAAGGTAAACAGTTCAGTGCTTTATTTGACTCAGTAGTCCTGTGTGTAGTATTTTAATTCCATCAAGGCTGCTGCAATATATTTGCACTAACATGCGTGAATATTGGCTCCACAGGATCATCATACAGTGTTCTCTGCCCATTTTTTCTGACATCCACTGTCTCTTTTGCTATATTTTCATTTATATTTACAGATTGGCCTATAGAGCACTGCAGGTCATATTTGCCAAAGTCTTCATCAGTCCATAGAGAGCATAAAGAGAATGTTATTAACATCAGAAGAGCACCACCATATGCGTGGACCTTTCATCCAACTACAGGGCAAACACTGTGCTTCATATGCAGACGGAGAACACGGAGAGCAAACCAGTCCTGGCCTTTTGGCCCCTTTTTACAGTCAGTCAGCCCAGCTTTGGTTCTCATGTATTCTTAATGACAGTCCACTATATAGCAGTTGAGGAAATTCTGCAGCTGAGACCATAGGGAAAACATGAGTAAATTTAAGCCATAAACAGTGTTTTTCTCCTCTCATCTTCCTTCACCGACCTTGTGAAAATTGTCCAAAGCAATTTTCTGTAATAAAAGTACTTTGTGGCTCAGGCTGAGTTAAAAAAAAATATCTCATAAAAAAGGGAGAAAAAGACTGTTTGGCCACAATATTGAAGCACCAGTGGTGAAGCCGAGGCTCAATCATTCGGACTGATGTGCCAGCATCTCCAACACGAGAAACTTTGATTTTGCTCTTCAAACCAGACTCTGTGTGAATGCAAAACATATGAAGTGGAGTCCAGAGAGTGGATTTTATTCTTTTTTTTGCCCTGTATGTGTGCTCCAAATGTGAAACGTGTCATAAATTATCCCAGTGATTGTGTTTACCTGCTCATCTGTGATTGATCTTTGTGAAAGCGAACAAAGTGATGTATTTGCATGTTAAAGGACACTTTTGGAGAGCGGTAATTATCTTCAGCGTGCAATGCTATTTACTTATCCATAATTTATTTTCGGTAAGGAAAACATGGCCGGGCCGCAAATACGCTGCCAAGTGCCAGTTAAAATTTGCAGTTAATTGAAATTCACATTTGCATGAACAAAATCAAACACTCATTTGCATACATGAGCTGATGAAAGAGATAACTGCTAGTATTTGTGCTCAGTATTCTGTCGGAGCCTGCCTGCTAATTGCTAAATGGTGTAAATAGGGGACGATGTACATTACCAAACTAATGCACACAATGCATCAAAGTAAATGTTTCCACTCAAACACACTAGTGGGTGGTTTTGCTGTTTTTTTTTTTTTCTTAGGCAACATCTGAACATTTGAAAATGGAGAGTTTGGGGTAAAAAAAAAAAAACAGCTGAAAATAACCAAAACCCTATGGAAGGTTGCTCCATTTAAAAGGTGCCCACTCCCTGGTGCAAGCTGTGTTATGTTGGGGAATACAGATGGGTCTACACACACATACACATACGCACACATGCACTCATCAATTCCATGAGGAATCTATTACACACCCGAAAGGCTCCCTTCCCTACATGCACCTAATTAATGCATGGTGCCTCACAGGAGGACACTGGGCTATCAGCCTCCGCTCGTCCACCCCCTACTCCCCAAGTAACTCTTCTCCAAAAAAACATGATAAACGACTTTGATTTAAGGGGCTGCTCTGTGGGCCCCAACCTGGCCAGTAGGGCTGACACTCTTTTGTTTGATATCACACCATAAATAGCTTCAGCCAGCAATTCCCACTGAACCCATAAACGCTAATGCACGAGCCTTGTCCAGACGATGTGGATACAGTCACTCATGTATACCAGCTTTACAGAATGCATTTGTGTTTAACAAACTGAGTGTTGCTTAAGGCCTGGCACTAGTTCCCATCTGTATTCACGTAAACTGTTATAGCGAGATGGTTGGGGGGTGATTAAGGTCACTGTGCTTTGATGTACAACACTGGAATAAGGAACGTGTCTGAACTTCCTTACCATATGCTCACACTAGTAAATCACAAAGCAACAGAAGAGCATTCATTTTCTATGCACAGTATGTGTGTGACACAGAGCTACAAATTCAGCAA
Organism: Pangasianodon hypophthalmus; assembly: GCF_027358585.1. Lineage (NCBI taxonomy): Eukaryota > Metazoa > Chordata > Actinopteri > Siluriformes > Pangasiidae > Pangasianodon > Pangasianodon hypophthalmus. The sequence goes on from NC_069719.1 coordinate 17,573,368, forward strand.
GACAAGGGGCATTTTCTCAGCTGTATGCAAATTCCATGTGACCAAAAAGTGACAAAATGGGTGGCTCAGATGAATCCTCAGACTATGGCATGTGGTCCGATGTTTCTTCAGGTCCCCACTCACAATTTTAGTTCCTACCTGCAATTTCTTCCAATTTACTCTTTGACTAAAATGACAGAAAAACATCACATATATGATATCTCTTTAACTGTGTATAAAGACATTACTGAAGCTATAATGGAAGTAGCAGAGATGGTTGGTGCCTCTGGTGAGTGTGCATCGCTAACACAGTTCATTTTTATTGGCTAATCTACCAATTAAGCTAGGATGAATCTTAGCACAAAACGTAAATCAAACAACCAAATTCATTATTTAACTTGTTTAACTAGTTTGCCTGCAGATATCTGTAGAGATATGTCACAAAAGAGGTGCTTCCTTTGATGGTTTTCTTCAAGTGATACCAAAAGTAATAGATGATTTGTGTTTGTAAATGTTTATGTAGGTTTATGCCAGTTATAAACCTATGAAAGTCTATAAATAGTAGTTCTGTGTTTGGGATATTGAACTATTATTCAACCTTAGGATGCAAGATGTGTCCAAAAATGCAGCTCTTTCCTTAAGGAAAAAAAAATATATATATATTTTTCAGTACCTTCTATATGTTAAATATCAACATTCTGGCACAAGCATAGCAATGTATCAAACTTTCACTTGAATGCCATGCACAGTATGTCATATTCTGCACTAAGCTAACCCCTACCACTACATTATTTGAATGAGGTGTAATAAATATTTGTTTTCCTCTTTTTAAATTTTATTTATTTATTTATTTATTTATTCTTTTTTTTAACACATTGAGCATAGCCCACTTCACATGCATAACATTTGGGCTTTTAATATCACAGGATTAGACTCACCTGGCTTATGAATAAAACATACTTCTCCTCTTCTGCAAAAACAATCGGGCTTGAAAGTTACATGGTAATGCGGATAGTTTTTTTTTAAAAATGCGGATTGTTTTTACCCCATAAATTCCACATTAAAAAAAAAAAGTTAAAAAAAAAAAACACCCATGTTTCCATACCACGTTACCACGTGACCTGCAAGCTTAATTGTGTTTGCAGAGAAGAGGAAAACTCTCATGAGCCCAGTAAGTCTAATCATATGTTGTGAAAAGCACAAACTGTATGCATGAAGTGCACTATGCACAATATGTTAAAAAAGAGGCAAAAGTCTTTGTATGATAAGCTGCTATGCAATGTGTGCTTGTGCTAGAACGTTGTTGTTCAACATGTAGAAGGTGCTGCAAAAACTGGGTTTGTATTTTATATTTGCACATGTGGCATTCATCCCTGACAGCCTCCCTGCAGTAGTTTGAAAGGTCTGTGAAATTAAAAGACATATTTGTCTGTCTGACTGAAGCATTTTGACCCAGGCATGTGGTATACGCTTTCATCTGAGCTTCACTGGAGGATGGCTGGTAATTGAAAAGCATTGCGCAGTGTAGCATATACACTCAGTGATGCATTGAAGCTACCATTACCTTCCCTGTGTGGCCTGAATGACTGAAGTGGCATGATAGGAATCGTTGATGATGTGGAACCTCACACTTGAATCAGTGTGAAAGAGAGAGTGATATACGACCCAAACCAGGAGCCTGTATCTAATTCGCATAGGAGCTTTATAGTTGTTTATGGCGCTTAATAACTTCAATGTCAATGTAGTCCATTACACACACACTTGTGGTTATAGGCTATAAGAGGAGCTTAATTTATAAATGCCCAGGATTTGCTAAAAGATATGGGAATGTACTATGTCATTTCAATTTAACTAACAAGACCTGAGTATGTACAAAATATACCTTGAATTTACAACAATTTCAGTCTTTCTCTCCATTTTTTGATAGAATAAATGAGCAAAACAGTTCATCTGTAAGTGTCACTGTCTCATAGCTCCAGGGTCCCTGTTTAGATCCTGAGCTCAGCTTACTCTCTGTCCAGAGTTTTGCATACTTTCCCCGTGCCTGTGTGGGTTTCCCCTGGATTTCCTGGTTTCCTCCAACCTCCCAAATACCAGTAGGTGGACTGGCTACTCTAAATTGGCCCTAGGTTTAAATGAGAGTGTAAATGTGTGTGCATGATGTCCAGTGATGAACATCCTACTGTGACCCTGACCACGATAAAGCTGTTACTGAAGATGAATGAATGAATGAGTTCATCTGTAGCCAAGACAACAAAATGGTTTAGATACTAATTTGGTATGCTCTGATTTATTCAGCATATTAGCACGTTGCCAAGACATCTGCATGGGAAATGACTAAGCTAATTAAAGAAATCCTCAGCAAATTATTTTACAGGTGCTTTTTAACCCATTAAACTCAAAGGAACTGCCTGCAAGTCCACATTTATATTTATCACTCTTATAACTTCAGAGATGTCCTGTGACTTTCACAGTAGTTACTGAATAATATGCTTTGCGGTGAATAACAGGATAATAAGCTGAGACTTTATTAAGAAGCAACTGGTTTTGCGTAGTGCAAATACCTAGAATATGTGCCTTCTAGCTTGTAGAGTAGTGAACAGCTAAAAAGGCTAATCTTGCTAAAGTCAGGTGTTGCGTACCGTTGTTACTGAATGCTAATACTCAGTAAGTAGACATAGAGAATCTAATTGTGATGAATCTGCCTGTTCGCTTGTCTCCAGCAGATGGTACACTGAAAGGTAGGAGCAGAGAAGAGTGGAGGAGATTAAATCAACATGCCCTCATTCTCTCTTCCCATTCCCCAACCTCACTTCCCACTCCTCACACTCCTAAATGATTTCATTACACCTCCATAAGCAAGCTATTAGATCAGAACAGACTTCACTGGGTCTTGCAAAGCTCTTTCAGTTTATATAGTTGTTATGGATCAATGGAACATAGCATAAGGACAGCAAAGGCACAGACATACAAAGTAACGTGTACAATGTAGAACTGATAAGGGCCACAGAGGTCAGGATAGAATTTCAAGTCTATAGACCACTACGTATACTTGTGATCATATACATGTGTCAGTGAGTACAGATTCATCCGTGTCATGTCAGACATCTTTGTCATTCCTAGTAATGCCTAACATCCTATCTAAGAAGGGACTTCCATTTTGGCTACTTTTGTTCTGCTGGATAGAGTTACATGGGAAATGTTAGAAGGACGTTCTGATGACTTTATGAATGTTACAAACAGGTCCCTTATATGTTGTGAAGTGATGTTTAATTCCAATATTGAAAGGACATTCACCAGCATCCATATTTAACCCTGTATTGTAACCATTTCTATAATAGCAGGAAGACATTCTTGGACCCTATGATTGGAACATTCTGAAGACATCAGAAAATATGGCTGTATCCTAAAAATATCATTCTTATAACTATTGAGGACATTCAGAGGACATTTGAGGATGTCCTTATATTAGCTAGCGATGAGGCAAATTCTTACAGTGTGTGTAACATGATTCAGATTGAGTTTCAGTTGTTTTATTGATTAATCAATATCATGAAAAGCAATTAAAAAAGGGTTCTTTTAAATATCTCAATGCATGTTTGTCCTTTAAATTATACCATCTCTCTCTAAATCTTGTAATATGTTTAAGACAAATCATTGTTCAAATACATGTTAAATGCTCGGCATGTGTTTATTTAACTTAAACTATGGACCCTTACTGTATTTATTAGTGCAAAGTTAATGTGATGGCAAGTTTAGAGCTAGTAGCTAGTATCCCTAGTATGAGCTGCATGTTTTACCTCTCTGCTCATCCATAATCCTTTTCTTTACCTTTTGTCTAGATCTTCCATGTTACCCAGATTACAGAAGCTATGGGATTATGGGACTATAGGACAAGCAGTGTGTTTACTCGGTCTCTGTGCTCCTCACTTGGTATTGATTGGTTATGATACATGTTTAGCCGATCCTGTTCTCCAAGCTTTCAACAGCAAGACTCGGTCGATAGCATCCTACAGGCTTTGAGTGACACCAGCAGACCAGCCCACTGTATAAGTGCTGTCTCCAGGCTTGGAGTGCAATATTGCTTTGAGATAAATGATTGCATGAATGTGAGGCCAAGTTGGTTGTTACATTTTTAACTGTTTGTTATGCGATCGACAGCTTTCTATCTTCTGAATGACTGCATATATACAGTAGGTCTACATTACATTTTACTTCTTTGGCCTAGTTGCTAATTGATGAGGCTTTTTAAAAACAGTGTTGATTTGAGCAAGAAGACTATTCCTTTTTTAAATGAAAATCCATGTGGAAAGGTTCTGAGGTGTTTTATGACCTTATAATTTAACAAAAGAAATTCATTGGTTAGGCATACTGTAGAATTAATAGTATACCATTTTTTTTAGAACAAACAAAACACTTTCTTACATTGTCTGTTAGTCATTTTAATTTTGACTCATGGATGAGAAGGTGTGAGTGTGTATGCAAGTAGGTCTGTCACTTAGGGGAAACTGACTAAAGGTGTGGGAGTTTTACTTTCCCAAACCAATCGATATGACCTCCAGAAAATGTATTGGCATAATCAATCATTCAGGAGTTCAAGCTGTTTTAAAATTCTGTCTCCTGTCAGCAGCAGTTGACATATTATATTACCATCCATTGCGGCTCATCTGCAACAGACAGTGTTGCACGGCTGCTCTCAGCTCACTAACACAAATTAAATGTGCCCATATGAACAGGCTCTTTTTTACTGAATTAATGCGTAACTAGTAGCCGAGCTAAATCAATGAACAGATCATGGGTGCCGTAAGGTAATAGAAAGAAAATGCAGGTGTGACCACAAATGCTAGTTTAATCTAAACACAGTAGACCACAAGGGCATTCGATGACAAGAGATATATTTTCAAACCTCAATAAATAGGATCTGATTCTCTGAATGAAAGTATTTCAAAATCTCATTGATGCTTTTGTTTGGGAAATGCAAGGTGACTTTGTGAATAAGTTAACATACAAAAACCCCTTCATCACATAATATCTCACAACAATCAAAGCACAAAGAAAGAGCGATATAGCCTGTTCTCAATTATAGGCGATGTTCTATGTTCGGATCTGTAATGCCTCCCGCGTTTGGAGTTTTCAAATCAATCAGGTTCAGGCTGACATCAAAACAGCATTACTTATCTGGTGTTCTTGATTTCCAATCTATCTGTCAGGCTGCCTCAAATGGGGAATTTCATTACTTTGAACAAGTAGGGGGAAGGCAGGAGGTGGGAGACAGAAAGCATAAATCATGTTACAGGCATTGGCCTCTGTACAGTGGCAGCATTGGTCTGACTGCCTATGAAGGCAGCAAGTGTGTGTGATGGCGTGGAGTTTACCACTCTGTGTGTGTGTGTGTCACTCCCACAGTTTGTCAATGCCCTGTGTCGTTCTGGCAGCTGTGGTGCTTTGACATAATTGAGATATTTGGCAAATATTTCTTTCAGAGAAAGAAGGAAATATAGTCTCGGTCCAATGCACCATGTTCTTTCAATGTGCTGTGTAAAGATCACTGTTAAAATCCCTCTTATGCTGTAGTGCATTGTTCCGAAGGATAATTTTCACTGACATACACTACAAGTTAGGCCACTTGGCTTTCTTGTTTTTTAAAAGTACTACAAGGGATAATATAGAATATGATACATTTATATATTTCACTCATCTTCATAGGAGAACTGAACACACTTTCAGTGCCTTTATCAGCTTATCTTGGGTCATTAAAGCAGACTAAAAAAATCAATTACAGTCATTTCATCATTACCACTCGACTTGAAGCCAAAATGTCTTCTTCCAGTAAGACTGGAATATGTTCTGAAATAAATAGCTGTTACCAGACTACATAGAAACCAGTGATATTCTTTATAAAGTGATACTATAGATAACTTACTGCAGCCAGCTCTTATGTACACTATTGGTAAAAGGAAGTCAGCTAATAACTCATGTCATCTTAGTAGATTGAAGCCTAATTTGAACTCTGTGTCCCCTCAAATCCATCACTGTATGAAAAACCAATAACTCATGGAGAACACCAAGCCCTAAATTATTCATTAGCAGAAGTAATGAAAATATGTTAATTACAGGATGACTATTAAAGAAGCAGTGCTCTCTCTATGCACTGTGTAATTCTACCCATTTGCTGGATTGGATGTGGTATGAAGCTATATGCATTAAAGCATTGCAAGTCATTTAGCAAAACTATGTTCTGGGTGTTTTCATGACATGAATGACAAAGAAAAAAAACCTCAATATCCATTCATCTCTCCTCCCTGAAACATCTAAATCAACTTCAAAACACTCTGGAAGAAAGAAATGCCTGTGCTCCTCATGGAAATTCTGCCATTTCTCGGTCATGCCCTGAGCAGAATGTAAAGTTGTCCCCTAGTTCTGGGGCTTCAGTAAGTAAACACTTGTTCCCTTTTGCTTACTTACTCTCAGCTGCTTCTGATTAAGCAATGGAAACCATTCACTTTTCACATTCTTTTTAACACCCTTTTCTTTATATCCTGTCCGTGGGCCACTTCAACAGAGGCCTATTCTGGAAGTTTATCAACAATGCGTGGTCAGAGCTTCGCTCTCTTGTTAGCAGTTTAGTTGAAAAGACAGCCTCTATCTGAGGGTCTTGGCTAAAATAGCCAGATTCATTGCTGTGATACAGTGACGATTACTCTAGCATGTGGGAGACAGCTCGATTCCCATTACAAGCGCAGGATTCATTCCTTGCATTTTGCTTGTCACCTCAGTGTCAATAGCAGCCTTTTTTGCAGGATGTTTGTGAAAAATCGGGTGCTATCAGATAGAAGGAGGCTATTGAGTTCTATGTGGGCCTCTGCTTGTGAAATCAATGCTGTTCTACACTTGAATCTCACTAAAATTGCTGCTAAGGTAGTCCAATCTGTTTTTTTTAGCTTTAATAGAATCAATAATGTGTGTTTTAAGCTTATAATCTGGAATATTTGTGATGCAAATTGAATTTGAAAAAAAAATTGTAAAATATTTCTATAATGAAACATTTTGAAACACTTGTTTCATGCATGAAGATCATTCCATTACCCATTAGATCTGACTCATTATAAAATCCCACTAATAAGATTAAAACTATCCCACACTGTAATGCAGGAAATATAATAGATGTGTTTTCCGTTTGAATGATATTTTTCTTGTTTAACAGAATTACACATATTCACACAGATCGTGTTTTATCGTGAGCCTGTAGCTTACGTGAGAGAGTAATCAAAGGATGATCTACAGATATGCGAGCCTCACACTGGGAGATAAATAGTGCTGACTAATGTCTCCTCGCTGTCTGCCGAGCCCTTGCCAGTGCTGATGTAATTGTGCCAGGAAACGCACGTCTGCCATCTCCAATGCTGAAATCAAAGGAAGCCGTGCCAAATGGCAGCGCCTCTGGCCACAAATAACTCCCCAATCCACCCCAAGGCCATTCTCAACCTTCCTATCATTCACCATTTCTCTGGATCAGACACAGAAACACGCACACATACAGTATACTATGCTACCACGCTGGCTCCGGTTACTCACTCACACTACATTAGCCGCCAAATCACTTTAGGTTCATCTCATTGTCATCTTGTTGGAAACTCTGGCCATTTTGCGAATGAATTTTTATGCATAGTCGGCCAAGCCTGTCCATTGTAATAAGTGTGTGTGACACAGCGGCGTATCTCACTGACCCCCACCAACTCACCATGTCCATCCTTTCATCCTTTAATGACGAGGTCGCTATTGACCCAGAGTCACATAGTGCTTGGTGAATTACAGCACCTGAGTACCCAAACACTGTACATGACTTCAGCCACAGGAAGCTTGTTACACTAGGCATAGAGTAGGGTAGGGGGGCTAATGGTTCAGACATTTTAAAATGACAGGCAATATTACGTTTCACTGGTGATCGGCTGAGCCCAGGAATGAAGCAGCCAGAGAGATCTGATTAGGCCAATTACCTCATCATTATGGAGAGCGGCAAGCAGACAGTGGAGTTCATTTCACTTGCTGACTGCAGACTCTGTGCTAGAAGGCTAATCAATTAATGGATTAGGCAACTGATACAAGCACAGTGGGGGTCTTGGGTGACACCAAGTGGGATTACAGGGTCCTCTTGCCATTAAAAGGCAAAACATGGATGCTAAGCACTTTTTTTTCCTGGATATCTACTAATCAGTGAACGTTTATAAGATGCCAATCAGTGTGTCATCCTTTATTGTCTATGCCATTATCAGGCATAGAAAGCATTGTACTTTTGTTACAGTAGGAGTACATGGTTCACTCTAATGGTCATTTTTAGTATAATGAAATCATAATATTTTGACTTTTACTTGAGTTTTTTAAATAAAACATTAACATTTATTCTTTGTTACAGGGTAGATAAAAATAATAGTGCATTTAATCCAAGAAGACTGCAAACCAATATATGTAAATTTCAAATCATTCAATTTTGAGACTCATTCAAAGTAAAGCAGTTTCCTGACAAAAGTATACGTTTCACACACCAAATGTTTAGTCAGCAGCATCAATGTCTGAGGCAGTGGAGACAGATGAGCATCCCTGGCCCAATTTATCATGTATCTTCAGTTTTAAATGCTTCAGAGGAAACCGCATGATAATGATCTGTAAATTATTTGAGCCCAAACTTGTGGAGATTTCAACATTTTACAGCTCAACATCCCACCTTCAGAAATATGTACATTTAAGCCATTAGCTAGATAAGTAGACTAGCTATCCAAATATTTTGATTTTACAGTATGAAAGCTCTGCATTAAATTTAAGATGTTTGGCAGCAAGTGGTAGTGCTTATTAGCTTATAGCTAACCCTCAGGATAATGTGTACTCTTACTTGAGTCATTCTTTTATGAATATTTATACTTTTACTCATGTGAATTATTACTACAGTAGCAGTACTTTTACTCAAGACAGTGTGTTTTGTACTCTTTCCACCACTGCCCATTATTTACATGACTCTAAGACTCCAATAAGTGTGCCATTGCTACTTATTTACATCTACGGACTAATTCCAGAGGATAACCCTGTAATCAAGAAGTATAGACACATCAAGCAGAACCTCTGCATGAGATTCATGAAGAATCCAAACACTGAGTGGTCAATCATATCAAATCCTTACAGGTTCCCTCTACAGGACAGTGCCACAACTTTCCTCTTGTCAAGCATATGGGAAGGCTCGATGCCTGTGAAACTGACAGGCCTTGACACAGACAGGCATAAAAGCCTTGCCCTCGCCACTTTTCTTCCACTTAAACTTCCCTCCACCACCTGCTGAGTAGCCTTGAACATTCTCACTCTCTATGTCACCACTGCAGACACAATCCCCCTCCCTGCATGCCGTTCTTCCCCTTCCACATTTTCAGAGAGGACAGGTGATGACAGAGGTGTCAGTGCAGGTCACGGTGATCCACAGAGCTTGTTCCCATCAAGCTTCCTCCCCCCTTTGGTTATGCCTTCCTCTGGATGGGTTCACAAGGTCCAAATTCCTGACTGTCAGCAGGTATATGTATGTGGTGTGGGGTTACATGGCCTTCACTGAGGATAGACCCACTCAGAGACTTTTCCTGGTACAGACAGACACTCATGAGTGGAGACAGGAGGAGAAGATTTCCCTCTCTTCGGACACTATTACATCATTGGTATATCCTTTATATACACTAATGTAACCTTTATATGCTCTGAGATGCCAGTTTATCGGCACCAATTAGGTGCACTTTGGACGTATACAATTTCTGAATCCGTTAGCCCATCTGTTTCTGTACGCAGTAGGTGAGTACCATCCACTTGCCTGGCCATCAATGATAGGGGTTTTAAACACTGTGTACACTTACTGCAGTGACGTAGCCAGGGATTTATTTGTCGAGTGGGGGTGGGGGGTGCTTACGGAGTGGTGATGGTATTCATTAAATTCATTTAATTATGTAAAACACCAACTAAATCACATCTTGCCATAGGGAAAAAATATACATCCCAATTTATAAAACCTGATCTACCCTTTCCTCTCCTCCTGCACCACCAGGTACTTCACCGGTTGTCACCTCAACGCTGCTATGCTCAGAGAGCAATGTAAGTCTCTTGTGCCAGTATTTAGTCAATGTGCTGTGCTGGTTGTTCTTAATTCTCCCAAGTTTTGAAAAATAATTCCTCCACATCTGGATATGGGAAGTATTGCATGGATGCAGAGAAGCTTGAAGACATTTGAGTAGAAATTTTTATTACATTTAATGGAAATAAGGTGATAAGTCACTGGCTGACTAGTACCTTTTAACAGAAATGGAAAAAATGCATGATCCTGATTGATCAATCTTATTTTTCATCATAGCAACTGGTTTCCAATGTGTTAATGTGATTAAACAAATCAAGCAACCAACCAACTATTCTCAATCCAGCAATGACACTGACAATATTAAAAACTGCAACAGCACTGCTGTGTCTGATAATATTTTGTACTGTGTTCAGATAATAGTCAATGGGTTTTCCTTTCCACTGATGGCAAAGGGGGCTTACAAATTGGGCAGGGATACAAATGAGCTACAGTCACTAAGTGTACCCCTGTAAAGTGCACTTACATGGTAGATATACCTGATATAATTCCTACAAACATTCAACCACTTGTTCTTGATACTCGTTGGATGGACACCCAGATACGCTGACGGATGGACGGATGGATGGACCGATGGCAAAAATCGTAGATAGCAATGAAAATGGGTCTTGAGTTCCTGAAGATGTAAGTAGCATCTTTGTATGACAAATAAGAAGGAAGCTATTGTAAAATATTGTATCTAATCAGTTTATCAGCTGGTTACAATGATAACAAACATTCAACCATTCGTTACTGAGATTTCACCCTAATGAGATTCTTGGACGGATGGACAGACGGATGGAAAACACGAAAACATAATGCCTCCCCAATCAGTAGAGGAGGCATAACAACATCAATATATTTAATATATATATTTGTAAATTAGTGATGACCCAGGCTTCTTCATTGTCCAAGAAACTGTAAAACAACAATTGTAATGACTGTGAGAATAACAAAAAAATAGACAGAACAAAAGTGATAATCATATGAGTAAGTGTTGAGAGACACCCGAGTGTGATGTATCCTGTAGATAAGATTAGGAAACATGCACATAAGAGTAGGAAACATCTACTTGTGGCAGATGACACAGTTGTTACTAACTTTACTTTTACTCATCAGAGCTTAGTCATATTGAGTTCTTGGAAAGGTCCCAAGATTTCACTAGTTGAATAACAAAAAATAACTAGGGAAAAAAATGCAAAGGAAACTTTAACATATGTTCTGCTTTTGCTTTGTACGCAGTAATTTTTTTATTCTCCGTTTATTTTGAATTGTTTTGATATTTTCCTGCATTTTAGGTTGAAGCTATCTACCATCTGTATAGCAGTTTTAATGATAGTTAATAAATAAATGTGTCCTTGCTGAATATACAGAATGTGCATGCGTCATTAGCATGTCCATTGTAAAGTGCTTTAATGATATGTTCAATTAGGGGTTAAAGATGCCAAAACACATTGCCATTTGAAACTAAAGCTGCTTAAGGGAATTCATTCAACATTTATATTTATGATTTAAATTAAAATGTCAAAGGAGATGCATAAGTTGAACTATGTCCAAGCTGTGCTGTCATACTCCTATTTAGTTGAATAATTCATAGATCAGTTTAATCAGGTCTAATCACAGTTGGACTGCGATTTTTATTTTTCATAGAACCAACATGTCATTGATAATTATGTCTTTCCTTAATTCTGTCTAAGTAATGGAGATCTGTCTATCATGTGACTGTGTAATAAAGAGTTTAGGCCTAAATAAACCAGAGTGAATAGTTTTGGGCTGCAAATTTCCACGATTCAATTCTAGGCCACCTGCTTGTACCACTTGGGAACTACGTACCATAATTGAGCCAAATGTTTTAAATTGGGCACACATGACAGCATTTGGAAGCATACTTTGGACTCAGGGCTTCCGATTTAATTTGCTTCAGCCAGAACTTACCCATTCTTTAGCCAAAATCTGATGGAAGATTTCATTCATTCAGTAATGTCTGTTGCCAGTCTCATCCCAGTAAATGTGTTAAACACCTGGACAGCAGGTTTGTGCATGTCTGTTTCCTGTATCTGGGCAGTTTCACTGATTATCTGTCTTTGGTGCCTTTGTTGACCTAACTCTGACTTCCTGCTGATGTTCATATAAATCTAACATGGTTTAATGCCAACTTTCCAAGAGGGTAAGTTGTGGTTGCACATATCCCAGAGTTCAACGTACTCCTCACACATCCACGAGCCTTGTAACTCATAAACTTTTTATGACTTTTGGATACCATCTGTGCACACATACATCTACCTCTTATTAACATCTGTGTACATGTAGGACCTTTCTGTTGCTAAGCTGTTTAGAAAGAAAAAGATGCAAGATGTAGACAGACAGCTGACAAATCATGACAGAAATGCTAATGAGAGAAGCAGAGACAAAATACGTGACACTGGCTGCCCATACAAATTACAGTAATAAGCAGATCTGGATTAAGGCTGCATAATGTCTTCCATCACATGGCTTATCATGAAGAGATGCACCAGAAACGTCTATCCGGAATGATTCAGAATTAATGTCCCATTACTCTTAAGCATCATCATTTTTGGCTTTCATATCGAAATGGCAGCAAATTACACAGTAATTAGATATTTCGAAGGGGAAGAATAGCCTCTGGCACTGGGGTAAAATTGCATTTTGGCTTAAAATGGAAGTGCAGTGATGTTGCAGGGAGAAGACATCAGCCATCAATTGTCGGCTATATAGTCTGTGCGTGTGAGTGTTTGAGCGTGACCTCACACAGAATATCAAGCATACTTTATGTAGACTATGTCACAGTTTTATGGAGTCAAATTTATCCACATGATCACATTTTCCAAAGTCAGGATCTGGAGCCATAAAAGGATAACTGTCCATTTAAAAACTCCATTTCTAGTAAAATGAAGATGTTGTTGTGTGATTTGTCTAATGTATATATAAATGATCCTAATTTACCTTAATCAGTTTTAATAATCACAGTTACTGTAACATTTCATTACCTTAGTGTCAAAAAGCAGCACTTTGAAATGGTGTCTGTTAGAAATGAGGCATAATAAATGGAATGATAAATAACGAGCAGTAATATAAATTATCCTGTAATAGTAATGTTTATGTATGACATTGACAATGATCTTGCATGCAGGCTGGTGATAGTGAGGAGCATCTGCAGAGTCATGGACTGATAGTGATCTCATTTCCCAGCAATCCCTGGGGTCCTACAAGAACATCTGAGGACCTGAACACACTGCATTCATCTGCGCCACCAGCCGTGCCTGGCCCTCTCTCACTCAGCTTCAGGACACATGTGCAAGCGCGGCGAACCAGGCTGCATGGCAGAGCCACTGAGCAAGCAATAACAAAGACAACGCAGAGAGTGTGAGAGGGAGGAAGTGAGAAATGGAAAGCAGTTGGAGGCAGGGAAGTGAAACTGTACTCTACATATATTACACAGCAATTTAGACTGCATGCTGAGAAAGCTAGTTACTCTACGCTGCGAGAGGGACTGCTGTTTACATCCTGCATCTTGTGTTCAAACTTTACATTTGCTTAAACGTTATCTTTTGATCGCAGACTAAGACAAGCAGACACAGGGAAAGCTTTTATCCTTGTCTAGCCATAGCTCTTAATCTGTCTGGTGCTTTCTTCCTTCAGGAATATTATGTTATTTCAATTAACTCTGGGTTAAATGAATATTAGCAGATCTGCAGGATGAGGAGAGTATGTGACACTTTTTGGGGTTTTTTGATGAAGTTGCAGACAGCATTACCCAAGGCAAATCTAATTATAATTGGTAATATTCTCACTGCAACCCCCTTTTTTGGTTTCCTTAAATTAGTTGCTATAGTTTTCATTATTTATTCTTTTGTTTTGACAGTCTCCAATGTACAAGATCTCAGAACAGATTAAATTAAGGACATTAATATTGAGTCCCAGCTTGAGCAGCCAGGCTGTGTGACTAATATATAGATTTAATAACACGAGATGGTGGAAGAAAGAGAGAAAAATGGGGCAGAAAATCAGGCTTTTTTTTTTTTTTTTTAAGAGTAGTTCGAAGTGCTTAGTGAGCATTCCAGGGGATCTGTGCAAGCCCACATGAAAATATATATTTTCGGAAAAGGAAATGTGTGTGTCTTTAATAAAAGGTTCAAACCACCTTCAGAAATCCTCCTACTTTCTTGGTACATTAAGTATGGAGAGCTCAGATATCCACCATGCAAATGATATTATGCTCTAAAGAAGTAGGTCCTGAACAGTTTTGAGTGTGAGACATTCCTACATTTGAGTCTGATTCACTTTACATAAATGTTTGAGAAACAGAATCTACTCCGGTTACAGCTTGTTTACTTTTTTAAAGGTTGTACTATTGTATCCAACTGGAAGTTTCTGATGGCCTTATGTTTGTGTGTGCAAAAACATTATATATGCTGTAATATACTCCCTTGCTAACCATCAACATTACCATGGAATTCAGTATATCGTCTGAGTAGCAAACATAGTCTCATGATGAACCAGAGGTTTTTGTATGAAATGTAATGGGTAGGGGGGTGGCATGGTGGTGTAGCAAGTAATTGCAGATGCTCAAAGTCTGTGTGGAGTTTTACATGTTCTCCTTGTGTCTGTGTCAGCTTCCTCTGGGTTTTCCTACCAAAAACATGCAAGTAGGTGGATTGGCTAAGGTACATTGCCCTTTGGTATGAATGAGTGTGTGAATGTGTGTGTGTGTGTGTGTGTGTGTGTGTGGTGCTGTGCAATGACCTGGTGCCCCATACATAGTGTATTCCCACCTCGTGCAATTCCTGGGATAGGCTCCAGATCCACTGCAACCCTGACTAGAATAAAGTGGTTACTCAAAATGAATGAATGAATGAATGAATAAATGAATGTAGCTAGAGATGACAAGATACCACTTTTCCGATACTGATACTGACACTGAAGCCTTAAGTATCAGCCAATATTCATACTCATTCTATATTTTTTAAAAAAACTATTTTTTTTTTTTTGAAATTGAAGCACTTAAAAAGACACAGCTAAAAACAGGACGTACACAAAACAGCAGTTTTCACACAAAAATCACTTACATCACAAATATAATAAATATAATAGAGTATTAATATAATAAAATCAATCCTAACAAAAAAATACAATCACGTTTCTTTATACTACCTGCAAATATTTCCAATTTCCAATGTTTTTCCAAAAAAACATCCAATTGTCCAAATCCAGTTCCAATTTTTTCCATTTGTTTCGGGCTTGGATCAGATTCATTCTTTTTTCCACCGATAACCAATCCACCATTTTTTGCTGGTATCGGCCCAATACCGGTCCTAGGTACTTGATCAGTGCCATCTACATATGTAATAGATTTCATTGTTAACCATCAACTTTAGCATGAAATTTAATATATAGATGGCAAACACAGTCTCATGATGAACCCAAAGTTTTCATATGCAATCTTACAGTTATGGTTAAGTTTATGTTAAGCGAAGGGGCAGGTTCAGCAAAATTTTGATTGCATGATGATAAAGGTCTGAATAGAAGGCAGGGCTTTGTTGACTCTACTTAGAATTCCACTGAATTTTGTGTGTGATAGAATTAAGAAAGCCCTGCCTTCTATTCAGACATTTATCAATAATGTGAGAAGTAATTTGAATCTTAAATCTTATCAGCAATAGTGGCACTCAGTGAGTTTGGGGATCACTTAATTATTTATTCAAGGGTGTGAAAAATCACTGTAATCAAGTGCATACTTTAGTGTACTGCTATCTATTCATTTAGGAAACTTGACCAGAGGCGTCTCATGACAAGATAAAGCTCATCTGCTTGTATCCTTGAGAATATGGCATGATTCTTGAGAACAGCCCTAATTAACTCTAGGTTTATGCCTAAATCAGCTTCAGCTCCTCTGTCGATTAGCTCTTATGAAATATTACTGCAGCCTTGAGCCTGAGCATGGAGAAAACACCAGCTAATTAATTAATCAACAAACACACTCTCACCTCCGGTCTGCACCACGTTAATTTGATGACAAGATTCACCTGGACATCATTACGATGAATAATTTCCCCTGCTTTCCTGTGCCGAGCCGTTAGCAGAAATCCATTGCTGAGGAATGCATGCAGAAAGCTCACATTTATGAAGACTCACATGTTTCTTCAACCTGACAGTGGCAGATGATTCATCAACACATTCCTGCTCTACACTTTGAAATGCATGATCAGCCCAGTAGTGTGTCTACATGTGTGAAAGTGTCTACAGTAATTTAGAAAAGTCTGGAAATTCCCTGCAACATAAGACGTTGTTATGGTTGACGTGACTTGCAACACATCCCCTGATTTGACTGTAATTGTAGATTGCTGTTTTGGAGGAAAACCTTCAAAAGAAAAATGCAGGGAAAATGAGGTCAAATACTAAATCATCTCTTTACTAGGAACGAGCTTCGACATTATACAGGCTTACATCAGCCGGTGTGTTTGTTTTGAGGAACCACATGGCCTAATGAATGGAAATGAATGTATGTTTGTGTAACCAAAATAACACATAATTACACAATTACCCTCTAATAACAAAGGTATGCAACATTTACACCTAGAAATACCAAGGTCTCTGGGCAAATAAGCCTTTGAAATGACATTGTAAACAAATTACTGGGATGAAAATATTAGCGCCGTTCTAAGTTACATATTGAGTGGCATTACACTTATGCATTCCATTCATATTACATGATAACAACAGATGATGTGCAATGTTCAATATCTATCCTGATTTTGTTATTCAGTCCCTCTCTGTGCTTCATTTAATATTCCAGAGGCAGTCTATCATTCTACCAGACATAGACCTAGAAAGTGAAATGCACTTATACTACTGTAGATCAAGCAGACTGTGAAATAGAAGCCTACAGGATATTTTTCCTGAATGATCTAGGTATGGCTGTGCAAGCTCAGTAACACTTTACAATACTGTCAATGATGCACTATGCAGGGACAAAGCAGGAACAAATAAGTAGTGCTATATGAATACTTAAGACACTACTATTAACTGCTAATGAATGCTGAGTAAATACACTCAGCAATACCAAAGTAATGGTTTGGTAGTTCATTATGAACTACGCAATAATTACAGAGTCTTGTATATCTCCTGGAGAATGTCTAGCTAACGATTGGTTAATTACAAGTCACAATGCTCCACTGTTAAAAGCGCTATACAAATAAAAATGAAATGGAATTGAATTGAATTAAAATGGCTCAGCTAAAGCCAAACTACTCTTTTGATAATGTAGCTAACTACACTACAAACTATTAAGAAAAATTAACTAGGTACACTGAAGCTACATTGTCAAACTAAGGAAAATCAGCATTGATTTGAAATTTTCATTTTAATGTGAAGCTAATTTACTGCAAAAAATAAAATTTGAATGCTTTATACAAGATATGCCATAGCAAATAAATTTTTGTATTTGTAAACCACTCTTTATAACAAGCAATTAACATTACTGACCTGTAAAGCAACATCATCAAAAAAGCAATAGATACAGAGAGGGCAAACTTCACTATTCCTGGTTCAGTTTGTTTCTGGAAATATTTAGCTAGCAAGGTTAAGGGGCATAATCCATATAACAATGAAGAGCTATGTTTGTTGCAATATGAATACTAATGCATGCCATCATTGCTTGTTATTTCATACTGGCTGATGCTAAATATTAGGCTAATCCACAGCTGAGGTCAGCAGGCATGCTTTGTCAAAACACCTATAATTTACTGTTTCATCACATTAATTTAACAGAAGGTGCTCAACACCTAATGCTATCATCACTCTTGATCATAATATTTAACTTAACCAGCTAGCTAATTAAGAATAATAACACAAAAAAGTTAACAAGATACCCATCTGCATGGGCATCCTTATATTTGACAGTATCTTGATTTCCAGTTTGCATAGGTTACATGCAAACGTGAATCCTTTACTCACAAACATTGAAAAATATAAAATGGATGTTCAATAGTCTTATTTTTGTCACTAGAGGAATGAGTCTTCTGTAGCTGTAGCACAATCCATTTATTCCCCAGACAGGTACATGCAAGCTGAGGTACACACAACTATGCTCATTTTACTCTACGGATACAATCATTTCGCATTGTGATTTATTTGATCAAAGATAAAGTTATACTGGTTATGTGAAAGGGGAAAAGGCTCTACAGTGTTTTGTCATGCTTCATTTCTACTTGGTGAAAAACATAGCTTGTTGCTGGTTAAACTACACTATTTTGAAAATAGCTCAGCTACTGCCATACTATTAAAATACATTATATGGCCAAAAGTATGTGGACACCTGACCATCACAACCAGGTTTTTGTTGCACATCCCTTTCCAAAACTATGGGCATTAATATGGAGGTGGTGCCCCCTTTGCTGCTATAACTGCCTCCTCTCTTCTGGGAAGGCTTTTTAATATCATTTCCAAATATTACTGAGCATGGCTGTGGGAATTTGTGCTCATTCAGACACAAGAGCGTTAGTAAAGTCAGGCACTGATGTTGGGTGAGAAGGCCTGACAGACCATCAGCATTCCAATTCATCCCAAAGGTGTTTAGTGGGATTAGGGTCAGGGCTCTGTCCAGGTCACTCAATTTCTTCCACACCAACATTGGCAAACTATGTCTTTATGGACCTCACTTTGCAAAGGGGCACTGTCATGTTGGAACATGCTTGGGCCCCTTATTTCCAGTGAAGGACAATCATAATGCTACAGCACACAAAGACATTCTAGACAATTGTGTGCTTCCAACTTTTGGGCAACAGTTTGGGGAAGATCCACAAAAAGGGGTGTGATGATCAGGTGTCCACATACCTTTGGCCATATAGTCTATGTAGTTACGCTAGTAGTGTTGCTACTTGTAGCTAGCTACTCCCAAACAACGCTCAGAGGAGGCAGAGGTCAAGACACCCTGTATTCACCACTGTCCCTTCTGAGCTCTTGATGAAACTTTACATGTGGCAATATGAGTCAATTTGCACATTCGCCTACAAATGAGACTCTAGCTAAAAAACTAGTGGGTAGTAGAACAGATTTTTTTTTTACCTCCCATCATTCTTTTTTGGGCAGCTCCTTCTGAATAATCAGCATTCACAAAGAGATAGCTCACATAAATACATCACTCTGTATGAGTCTTACTTCCACAGTCTTTGAGATATCATTTCCAAATATTACTGAATGATTAAGTAATTTGTATATGTTAGATAACGAAGTGTTACTGTGTCTTTCCTTAGGAGTTAAAGATGGTAATGACAGAAATGTTACTGTATCCTGTGCTATGAGTTAATGACGATCTGGAACGGTATTGTAAAGTGAAACATATGATAACTCATTACTAATGACTAGTTAGCTAGTAGCTCTTCAGCAGAAATATACGACTCTGTAATTATTGTTAGTTTATAACGAACTACCAAACCATTAATATTTTATTACTTACTGAGTATTTACCCAGTGTTCATTACTAGGTACTAGTAACTTGGGTGTTATTATAGTACTGAAATTTTTTTGAATGATGTCATTGCTTGTCAAAGCCTGCCAACCAGTTTTGTATTTTGCCTTTATGGTGTAAAGTTTAAATCAAGGTTCACTGGGTTCTGTGCAGCACTTACAGTTTTTCCAGGAACTCACAGAAGCTGTGACATGATTTGTTCACACAGATGTGGCCACCTAATTGTGTGGTCAGTGCATGTTCCAGGCTCACTAATGCTGAACATCAGTCTCATTATTCCCATTTGCCCGAAGTGCCTATTTTCTCCCACATTCAAATTGGAATTAATCAAATAATAAAATGCCATTTGAATTGTCTGACCACTCAGATGGCTCTGGTTTCCATGTACAATTACACATTAAGCGTGATGCTCTATGATAGACAAAACAGCAGGAGCTCATGAATATGCATGGAGTGCCTCCGAATATAAATTAAAAGGGGTTGGCCTCAGTGCTGACCCACTTAGGCTGTCAATTACCATTCAGGCAATATTCTTCTGATAGGACCTCTCCATCACCACTCACTGCTTCTCTAACTCGTCTCTACAAGCACTTCAGTATCACACTACTGACTTTAATTAGTGTGTTGCTTATTTGCAATTGTTATGATGTGTCTAAAAAGAAAAAAAAACTTGAATTGAACTGTGAAACCAAGAGATTCAATTGTAATAAGGATGCAAGTTAAATGTCATAGTAATGAGACTTTAGCTGCAATATGAAAATGTTCAGTAAGCATGCAGAAGTCCTAGTAGTGGAATAAAACAGCTTTATTAATAGCTTTTGTTATTATGTATTACCGGCATATGGTCTCCCTCCAGTGATTCAGAATTCAATTAAATATATGACAGATTCTAAGCAGACTAGGTCAAATGTTACAAAAATAACATTCCTGCAATGTTCTTAAAACATCTGCTGTAATAACAGTTTCTCAGAAATTTGTGTTGTTATCAGAAAGTCCCCAATTAAAACAAATTAGCATTGGTGAAATGTTCATTTTTATCTTCCTATGCCTAAAAATGATGCATCAAGAATATTCTACAGACCGGCCAGAAAACCTGACATTAAATTTTCTTAGAATCAAAAGTCAATAGAACAGTGATATTCAGAAAACCTGAAATTGTTAGCTGGGATAATGCTAAATAGTTAAAAAAAGACAGAAAAAAAGGTATTTAAAGTATGGTGAAGGTTTATGTTTTTTTTTGTTAAAAAAAAGAAAGCCTCACTTATTAGAGGCACTGAAAACTAGTCTTAGACAAACCACAACAGATCAGTAAGAAAGCAGCGAGAAATCTATGAGGGAGAAGTCAACCACCATCCGTTCAAAATGACACATTAAACACTCAGCCACTGTCGCTTTCATATGCAAATGATGGAGTGTTGTGTGCATAATGGGGAACCGACTCCACTATTCAACTGTCTGCTGCATTATCAGCCCTCTCAGTGGGTATTCGTGTGTGTGGTTTTGTGTGTGTATGTGTGTGTGTGTGCGTGTGTGCAGGAGTAAGAGAGAGTAAGTAACACATAAGCAAATGCAAGCGTGTCTCTATGTGTCTGCCAATTAAATTGCATGTGTGTGAGTGTAGTCTTTTGTGTTTCCTGCTGTGGGCCTCTAGATGGTAAATCCAACTATCGGGCATTTCTCCACCTCTAACATGCGACACAGCATGATCCCAGCACAAAACCTCTGGAGTGCAGTGATTTTCTTTAAATGCAAAACAGTGAGTGAGACACACAAAAACACACTTGACAAGGTTAAGTTTTAAAACAGTTGTTTTTGCATAATAACTCATCAAGTATGTGTTTTATTAAAATAATGTCTCACTGTACATGAATCTGTAATGTACAAACACCATCTGCATGAGGCCACATTGTTAGCCAAGCCAGTCCAGGTGTTATATGGAGGCACTGATTCCAGCCCATCCTAGTCCTAAAGCAATGGCCTACAACAGTTTATATGGGCCTAACCTTCTTTGAGTTGGCATTGATTTAATGAGACTTTTCATAGGCAAATAAAATTTAAACACTCTGAAGCTCCCTTGGCTTTCTGCCTACACTGGTGCTTTAGACCCAGACCTTCCCGGAGCTGTGTGCATTTGCATAACGTTACCCTGCTGGCAGCAAACACCAGCAGAAAAATCAATAACCCTATGAGACTCTTGAGTCCTCACTTAACACCCAGCAACATGGCTGGCAAACGCTGCCTGGCCTCACAAACCTATCAGATTGGTGTAATCTTCAAGTCTGCCCAGTGACAGCCCTCCTTCCCCTTTCCCTATCCACACACCTCCCAGTTCGTGGCCTTGCTGGAGCACTATTGGCATTGTTAATGGCTATTGTTGCTGAATGCAGGGCTCTGCTCTGCCCCGTTCACACTGGGCCCCTCGGCCCTGCAGATGGATGGGCTTGATGGGCCTGACCTCACTATCAGCTGCTCCCAGACATGAGGGCCGAGAGTGGTGGAACAAAGTAGGAGGAATGGCTCCTCAGTGGGGAGAGTGGCCCAGAGACATGCCTTCGTAATGAAGGCTGGGCTATTGTGGAGAGGCACGGAGGGTAGCGGAGAGGTGAGGGGCCTGAGCTACACGGCTCTGCGAGCCGTGAGAGAAGAGAGGAGGGGAGACACAGCCCCCTCGACACCCCCTGCCCCGTGATGAATGGTAGCCATGGCTAGAAGTGAAGCCCACTGGTGTTGCTTTGGCAGAGGGACAGAGATGTGGGAGTCTGCCTAGAAACTAGGAGCCAAAATCAGCAGAGGGATGTCCTTGACAGGGCCAGACCCTTAACTACATGGTCTTAGGTACAGAAGAAAAAAAATATAATATAAGTTTAATCTTGAAAACAGCTGAGCAGTACTAATACTGGATTAATTAGCCACTGGGACAACCTGATCTCTTGAGAACAAATTTGAACAAACAAAGTTGATGCAGTTGACTTTCAGTCAATTTTATATGGGAAGTAATGTACACTAAAGTTAACCTTTATAGCCCAAACCTTCACCCCTTGCATTTTTTCATACAGGTTCTGTCATACGAATAGTTCCAAACTTACAAGCTTGAGATTCCATGGTGTCCTGGAATTGGCAAGTATAAAAGAAATAGAAAATTGCTCAAGTAAATTCTGCTTCAATATATTTTTCTTTTTAAGTAAAAAGCAATTAGAACTAAAATGACGCAATTAGCATACAAGCAACAAAATGCATGGTAAAAATCATGTATAGTACTTTAAATCTGCAAAAACAAAATTAAAAGAACCATTAATTTTCTTTTCAAGAAGGATGATGATTAAAAAAAAACTCATGGAATGTAGATGATTCTTGTGAATATGTCAAGTGTCATTGAAGACTCATTTGAATATGGCAAATGATACTGCATAAGCCAATCACTGAGTCAGTCATTCTCTCTCTCTCTCTCTCTCTCTCTCTCAGAGTTCCCTGCTTGTAAATGCAGTTAAGTAGTGTGAGAGAGGGAGCAGTGCCTGAGGGTTGGCCCCTGTCCTGGTTCCCCAGCCCTGTTGGATCCCCACCATCTGCCCCAGCTGCTGCTTCCCTTTAAGTGCCACTCTGATTGACAATGAACCCAAAGCTCTGTGATAATTGTGGTTGCTTGGTGACTTGGGCAGGTAATGCCTCCCTTTCAGGATTTATCATGCTCCATCTGTTCCTCTTGGTATCTGACAGAGTTAAATCCCTCCACCCCTCCTCCTCACACCATACCCCATGTGCTCCTTTTCTCTGGGACGTGGCAGGCCTCCGCTAGTCGACCAAATACTAAGCTTTTGTGAGGAGATGCTTATTAGAAAGCTGCACTGCGACCTCCAGGGACAACAGCCCCGACAGAAAAGGGGACTTCGTAGGCTAGGCTTGTTTGTCCAATCATTAACTAGAGATAAAAGACTCCTTGTGGTGGCCACCCTCCTTCCCCAGCCCGGCTGTAGGCTTAGGTCCATAGAAAGTGTTGTATGTCGTGTGTCAAGAACAATTGGAGGGGGAGTTCCCTTCACTTCAATTTTCCTCCTCTCCCTTTCTGTATTACACAGCACCTAGCTCACATGGGGAGCTTTTCTGAACAGCGGGACACCAGCAGCTGTCAAATCACCTGGAGCAGGTGCACTTTCAGTTTTATGCTTATCTGAGACCAGTTGCGAGGTTTCTTTTACAAGTTGATTAGGGATAGGATTTGGCAAGAATAAGCTGCCTCTAAATCAGCTAAAAATGGGAACCGAGCCATCCGAGTAGAGTGGAGATTGCAATGAGGCAGCTGCATCCCTCAGATTTTGCTTACAGGACTGTATCAAGCTCTTAAATAAGTCTGTAAATGTTTTGTTTGGTTTAGACTGTCACTTCTTTGCTGTGTTGAAGTATGTTTTGGTTGCATTGGATACGAGTCATATCTTACATTCATCAAAAAGGGGTAGGGGGGGACATTAATTATTTCTGATGTTTAAAAATTGATTCATGGGTCCATAAATATGTCAATTCAAATCGAACGTTTAGCTCTGAGCATAGTCAAACAGATAATGGAGTGAAGACAGTAAATCTAAGTGAAACATAAAAATGATGCTCATTCATCCAGTCCTTCTGCAAGATAGGCTAGCAGACGTCCTGGTGGCACTGAGTTTTTGGAGCTGCACCAAAGTTCCAAACAGAAATTGTAGTACAAACTAATATACAAACTGTAGAATCCACAGACAGAAGCGTGCCACTGCCATGGTTGTCTCTGCCAAGTCTATTCCTCCTCCAGTTTCATGTCAGAATTTGGCAGATAACCACAAAATATGTCAGTTTTACTTTGCAGAAATAGGGTGATCTTATCCGTGTGCTTGCTAATTGTGGGCAGTATATCACCATCACCATCTGTTCAGAACAGATATGTTCCATGAAAATGGTCAGAAGAGATACACATTTAATTTTATTAGTATACGTGGATGCACATACACACATTTTCTCCTCTTTTTTATTAAATGTTCATTCGTGATAGGAATGATACTATTCGGTGTGTACGGTATATGAGATATAATTTAAAAACTTGCCTACAGTAAATTCTAGAATATTTTATAAACCTGAGCAAAAAATGAATACAAAATTAATTGTGCATGCAATTACTGCATACACATATAGCAACACTGTATATTAAGCTTTATTTACTGCAGTCTTTTTCTGAAAATTACTGGTTTCAAAATGATCAGCACCTTTAGACTTTATATTTGGTGAAGCCGCTCCTGGAGCAGTCTCATCCTGTAACCATGTCAAACAAGGCTGAAGAGACTTGTATGGGGATCATGGACCACTCCTTTATTTTGTTAGTTTTTGCACATGTGGACATCCTCGTTAATTCGATTTCTTTTTGTCCACACAATTTCTGTGTTGATTTTTTATGTATGATTGGAGTCAGTACATTGCTGAAAGTTCTATTTCTGGCCAAGTGTTAACATTCTGGCAGAGCCAACCAGGTTTTAGGCTAAAATATCCTGGTACTTAAGGAAATTCACCCCTGGAGCCCCTGGACCACCAGATTCCCCCAAACTATCAAAGCATCCACCACCATATATTACCATGGGTATCAGGTGCTTTTCACTGTACCCATTTTTCACCAAATTTCATGATTCATGGCTAAAAAGTTCCAATTCCAGTTGTAGTTTCTTGAGTATGCTCCAATTTCTAGCAAATTTTCATTTGATCCAGCCTTTTTTCGTTTTAAGAATTGAAAATTACAGGTCGATTACAAATATAAACAGGTTATATTTTATACATTATTTAGCAGATTCTCAAACAGATAATTTACTCTATTATAATCTACTAGACTTTGTGGCAGATTTTTTTTAAGTAAGGGGCTTCGAGTGAATTTCAAGTTTCTGAGTAACTCTGGCTTTTAGTTTCTAGGCAGACTCCATCACTCTTTCTGCAGTATTGTACACAGCCTGTAAAGTCATGTACAGTGTCTCTGAGCAGGCCAGCAGGACAGTCCATCATTGTATTAATCAGTCAACCTGTCGAAGGCCTAACCTCAATATGGCCCCACAGGATGGCACTGCTTAGTCTCCAGGAGTTGTCCCCTGGCCCCAGGGCTACAGGCGCTTGAGATTACCACCACCGACATCATTTGTATCTGTCAGCCGCCCTGTGTTCTAGGGAGGCATGGGACAGGATTAACCAAGTTACAAGCAAATCTAGTCCACATTTTAGCAGGCTAATGGAGGCATGGATCCCAATCCCTCACTGCTGGAGGGAATGTCTGGAGCAGTTGATCTTGGGTAGTGGTGGTGGGGGGGATGCCCATATAAAGGTAACTGCCTAGATATCAGACAAGGATATAGAAGGGTCTACTTCAAAGGGCATTTTGTATTTTCCAGATAATTATATATATATATATATATATATATATATATATATATATATATATATATATATATATATATATGAGGTAACTTCTGTGTACACAAGGGCCAAACACTGTTACATAGTAAAGTATATTTTATCTTGACCCTTTGAAGCAGCAGAAATAATACTGTCCCTTTAGCCAAGGAGCACAATCTTACCACTGCCACTTATATTCAGCCCAGACGTGCTCCTGTGTTGATCCCGAGGATGAAGAATGATGAAGATCAAATCATGCAATAAATGCCAACCATCCAAGAGAGATTACCGGATTACTTTTAAGACCTTCCTTGGTCTGACACCCAGTTCAGTTAACAGGATGCAACTGTTATGATCTCTGGATAATCTCCACAGCGGGATTTGGTCTTGGGGCTTATGTATGCTACTGCTTTTGTCATCCACTGCCTATCTTGTCAGGAAGAAATGGTTTTCTGAGATTAATGATATCTGCTCAAGTGAAATTGGCTGTCCAGAGATCAAATGTCTGTTCTCGGATGTTCAACAGGCCTGGTAAATAAAAGAGGTGACAGCTGCCTAAGTTTGAGTGTCAGTTTACTTTCATGTCAAAAAGGAAGCAATGATGCATTCTACAAAATGTGCCAAGATTCAATGCACCATTTACTCAACAGTTATGTTGGATTTGTTTGTAGTGCTCTTGGAATTGTCTTTCATTTACCACAATAATGAGCAAATAACTGTGGTAGTTTATGCAAAACAATAATCTGGTTTTCTCAATGGGGAAAATGTATAGCTTAAGCAATATATACTGATTAAGGTCAGTTAAAGTGAATTGTTGGATATTCAAAGAACATTTTGTAATGTCAGTTCTGCTGTGCCTACTACTTGCAACCTGATTACAGGTAGCAAGTCAATACACATTTAAGGAGCATTTCCAACTCCCAAACAAGACACTATGTACAAACTAGAATGCAGGGCTTAAAGTGGAATTTAGAAGGTGGTGGAATTCAATTCATTCACTTAGCTAGCAGTTTTTGCACATTTAGCATTGAATCTGTGTTTGTGAGATCAGATTACACTATGTACTAGCTAGCTAATCTAATCACCAAGTCAACAAGCTAGGTGCATTTACAAGTAATCTGATAAACAATGTGGACATGATGAGAACTTAATTAGCCAACATTTTAAGGCAGATGCAGGAAGTGTACTGTCCTCTGTAAGTCCGATATTTGTTTCACTAGTAGAACTTGCACATGTTAAAAAAGAGAAAAACTTTCTTAAAACCATTCTTTCTTTTGCAGTTATTTCCACACAATGGCTTTTAATGTTGGTAATATTAGAAGATGAGTAAAGACATTATACCAATAAATAAAAGAAGATCATCTTCAGAGAGGCCAGGTTACCTATATACATATAAACAGTCCATCTGGAATCTGCAATCAGAACGAATTCATATTCAGATTGTGAAAAATCTTTGCATGTAAACATAGCCAGTGTTCATGCATCTTGTGTCAGATTACACCATGGCCAATAAACATGGCCAAAAAAGATGCTACGTTATTGGCTCTTATGTTTTTCCTGTGAAACATGATTGAGCCTTGTTTTTTCTGTAATGCAGTGACCTCGAGTTTGGTTCCTGCTGTCCATCATGCTGTAGCTACAAGCAGAAAACTCCTATTTTTACCCTCTCCAAGTTGCTGAGGATGCCAGAATGCTGTTCTGGGTCATTCTGGCTCAGTTTATCCCCTGCTAGTATGTCAAAACAGCAATGGCACTTAGTGTACTAATATGCGGTTTAAGATGCAGCACAAGTACTCAAGACTGAGAATTTATATGCTGCCATTATCGTATTTAGATTAACAAACAATATTGTGCACATCAATGTGACTGTGACAGTTACTGAGTTCTAGGTGAAGGATTTTGCCTAATTTTATTTAAGAGTTTTTAGTTAAGAGAGTAAATTTAGTTAAGAAGTAATTCTCAGAACTGAATGTCTCTGAATAGTTGTAAATTTAAAACTATATCGAAAACCACACCAAACACACACTTTTAGCCAACCAGCCATCTAACGTTAGATGGCTACGTAAAACAAATTAACAGCTTGGTAATGATAGCTATGAATTCCTTAGTAAAGGTAAGTTGCCTTGAAAAAGCATGAAAAAAGCTTCATGTCACTCTTAAAAATATTTGTTGCTCCTGACATAATGGTAGATTAGTCTCACTCCCGTATTTTATTTGCCAGCTCTATAGAGTCAGCATACTCTCATAATCTCTCTAGCTTCTCAAAACTGTCTTGCTTTTGTGCCTATTTTTGAGTTGTGATGATGTATGACATATCCATGATGCTATAGCATGTATGAATCTTTAAACTCCCACCAAACTGGACTTGAATGGTCTGACTGTGAATTACTATTGCAGGCTTGCCAGGAGATTGCATAACACTACATTTTCATTTATTTTTCAGCTAAATCTAGCAAAATGAAAAAGAGATCTGTTCCAGTTACACTTTGTGGGTTACTGTAGAATATATATTTATCAAAAGGTATAACCATAACCAGACAACTTGGATTCAAATTTGATGCAAGCATTTTATTTGGGTATTCTATCATTCCAACATTGGTGACTGTAAAGTACTATGCTGTATCTAACTTTCATTCATTCATCTAGAGTAACCACTTTATCCTGGTCAGCATGTTTTTGCGAGGTGGAAAGAAAGCACACACACAATAACCCGAGCTCAAGATCAAACCGGGTGCCCTGCACCTGTGAACCAATATATGACTTATTATATATAAGTTAATTTTCAGGTGTGTAATAGATTTGCTGAAGTAGATTTTCTCCAAGGAATCAGTAGTTTCCCTTAAGCGATACTGTAGCTTCTACATTGTTTCCAGCAATGCTGTTTTTAGTTCTGGTGGTTAGTATTTTATGATCAGGGTGGCCTGGGTCTGAGGGTTATACTGTATTGCCTTTATTGTGGCTGCTGTCAGTGGATGCTTCAGACATCAGAGGAAATTCTGTTTTGCTTTTTGCAGGAAGTCATTTGGCTGGGTTTAGGACTGCTTTTCTGTTTTCCAACAGCTTCTATTTATAAGTGATTTCCCAAAAGAGTATCAGCAACAAGGAATGGAGTTTTTAGAATCCTACTGTATTATCTGCACAGTCTGATACACACCTATTTATACAAGATTGGGTTTATGGTGTGCCTATTCTGAGTCATATTCAAAAAATACCAAATGATACTCGTTAAGATAATTGCTGTATAAATAATTGCAATTTCATTTCAGGTAATGTTCTCGAGGTCAGTTGTCACAATGCATTATGTAATGCATATTAGAGATCCATAAAAGCAATACAAAAGCTCAAAAGCACATGATTATTCCTAGCTTCTCTTCTCTTTTTTAAATTTCTTTTAAAAGCCTTACACTGTGACCTACTTTGTTTTTAATACATAGCTTTTCTTTTCAATTGTGACTGTTCAGTTGTAATGTTGGGATAAATATGTCAATGTCCCACACCGCTCAGATTTAAGCACCAGCATTATGCTTAAACTTCCCACTTCTTTGAAGGGATTGCTTTAAAGCTACCATTTAGACATAGCCATAAGGAGAAAAAAAGGTTTGTGCTGCTAATTTGCTGAGAAGTGCACAGACCCACATCTCGAATGCTCATTTTCCTTTGGCAAATTGATTTAGACAGCTGAATTCATCAAGCGCTCATCTGGGCTGTTTACAGTCTTTAATTGTTTGACAGTTCCTGTTTAGGCTATGTCACTTCCAATTGCACTGACCAAGACACTAAAGTAAGCCACATGCAGTCAGTGGACTGCATTCTATATCTGCCAGAAGACTGCTGCTGGAGTCTATCAAATATTTTTGTCCCTATCTCACTCTCTCTTTCTCACTCCCTCTGCATTTAAATGCATTTTTGTTCTACTTTTCAGACCACCAACATATTCACCCTCATACCAAACTATACAACAAGGCAACACTGGCTTTCAGATGTCAGTTAATAAGTTGAAACAAGAAGAAGCATGAGCCACAGGAAAAAGCATGATTAATCATATACGGTCTCCACTTTCATTGCTCCTTGAAAAACAGCCTTAATGTAATGACCAATAAATGTGTGATACATGTACCCTGGAGGCCAGGCTGGTCTGTGGTCTGCAGGTGATAACTACTCAACCTTCTGTGTCTCCGGCGAAGGCACAGACCCAGAGAGTGAGCGAGTCCATGCAAGGATCAAAGACAACGCAATCAATAAGATATATAACATAACAAATAATGCTGTGGGTAGCTCATTAATCCTAACATGGACTTATTATGCTGAGTGCAGGTTTGTCCTGCCAGGTCACTTTGGATTGTTTATTGAAATTCAGCACACTGAAGCCAAAAAAAGCTTGGAGAAATCCCACACTTCAGGGATACCAGGGTTAGGACAAAATGAGCTCAAAGTTAAAGTAAAAGGCTGTCTTGAAGTGTTGCAAAGCCTGTCTGTATTGAATGAAAAAATAAAAATATATTATGTTTTTTTCTTTGCTCATTTGAAGCAAAATTCTGTCAATAGTACAACCAAACTAAACAACTTCTTGTATATTAGCGCATTTAGTCTAATTGTGCTCTCGGTTTGGACACATTAGTTAGTGTTAGATGATGTGAAGGTGTTTTCATAGGCACAGGTGACACCAGCCTCATTTGATGCTGCAGGCAAGAATGATGGCTTATTCCCTCTGTGCCCTTGAAGCCAAAGTGTCTCTGCCTAGCCTATCTATCACAATCAGTCCGAGATCATTTATATTAAATGCTCTTTTAAAGTGCACCCAATGACACTGTATTTGGAAACAGGAATGACTGGAAGCCAAGCAACACACTGGCCCATACCTGTCCCCCTAATTTATGACCTGGGCATACAGCGAGGCTAAAGATGGCAAGGTCCAGAGCCTGATGCATAATAACCCCGAGTCTATTTGATCTTTGTTCTTGGGGTGCTGTAGCTTTCTGCAGAGAGGTGAACAAAATCCATTAGAGAGGTCCGTAGTTTACAAAGAGTAATTCTGCAATTTACATAAATAGTGCATCTGCTGCTCCATCCATTAATCTTGCTGACATGTCAACCAGGTAATTTATGTATATGTGACTAGTGTAATAGTGGATTAATTAAACGGCTCCGTTATTAGCATACGGAAGAGGTGTCACTTTGACAGCATGTACTGTCCCATATCAGTAAGAACTATGATCACAATGATCCACTGCGCACTTTTCATGGTAATATTGGTATCATGAAAATGGTAGTATTTGTGCATATTCATGCACGTTTCTATCAGCTCCTAATTTACATTCTGTAGTTTTAAACATTAAGAGTTGAGGCAGTATTTGATTTAAGTGCACGTTTTAACTACCCCAGCTGTAACCTTATTAGGTTATTCGCTAACACATATTTAGTGACTTGTAGTAAAATACAGTGCCTTGCATAAGTACTCACCCTGTTGAACTTTTTCACATTTTGTAGTGTTACAATCTGTTAGTGAAATGGCATATGTCAAGAATCTACACAAAATAGCCCATAATATTGAAAAATCAATATATTAGGTAAAATTATTTACAAATAAAAACATAAAAGTTGTGCTTATGTAAGTATTCACCCCCACTGCTATGTGATAAAGTATCAAGTAATACACCCGGGCAAGGAAGGCCCCAGAGTTTGTTAGAGAAAATACTTAAGCAAACAGCATCAGAAAGACCTAAGAAAAAGACTTAATCAAAAGAAGTCCAGGGCACAAGTTTGGAAAAGAATCAATTAGAGTTTGGATATAAAAAAAAATCCAAAATTTTGAACATCCTGTACACAATTAAATCCATTATTCAAAGAATTGTAAAGAGTATGATACAAAAAACACATTATACATGTGTACATATGGAGTTAACTTTTTCGTGTTGGCACAAGGTGTTACAATATTGTTCATCACACTGAGAACACCATCTCCACAATGAAACATGGTGGTGGTAGCAGCACCATGTGGTATGGATGCCTTTCATCAGCACAGTGGTGAGGGGAAGATGAATGGAACCAAATAAAGGGCAATCCTAGAAGAAAACCTGTTCTAGTCTCAACAGAATTGATACTGAGGCAGAGGTTCACCTTCCAACAGTAACCTAAGCATGCTGCAATCATAATTCCAAATTGATGTAACCCTCTTCTCCTATGTGTTTTGACTGTGTGTCAAAAACAGACATTTTCCATATAGTTTCTTGTTGCTATCTCTCTTTCTCTCTCTCTCTCTCTCTCTCTCTCTCTCTCTATATATATATATATATATATATATATATATATATATATATATATATATATGCTTGTTTGTAAATGGTTTAAATATTTTATTTAAAAAACCTGACAAAGTCTTCACAAAATAAAAAATTTATATATATTTCTATTACCATGGGGTACAGACACACAGGAAATCACATCACCATTTCCAAGAGCATGAGGACCACTACATGCTCGTTTGTCACTGAATCCGATAGAGGAGGACTTGCCCTTG
The DNA here is from genome assembly GCF_027358585.1 of Pangasianodon hypophthalmus. Classification (NCBI taxonomy): domain Eukaryota; kingdom Metazoa; phylum Chordata; class Actinopteri; order Siluriformes; family Pangasiidae; genus Pangasianodon; species Pangasianodon hypophthalmus. The sequence goes on from NC_069719.1 coordinate 17,605,876, forward strand.
ATTCTCCATAAAGGAAAATTACTATCGATATAGACTATGACGAAGAAGTTCACGGTCATGTGTTTGCAGATAACCAGGTGTCTAAATTTAACCAAGGCGCGGTCCTTCTTACACCACTGGTCTGCTTTAATCAATATTTTGTTGAAGCTGGAAACGAAGTGAAAGCCTTTTGGGCACGCCTTCTAATACCGTATTTGCAGCCATAAAGGTAAGGATTAACAAGAACAAATGACCTGGCTTGCTGGGGTATGCTGCCACACTCTTTTGCCATGCATGAGTTTCAGGTCTGGCTGTTGGCCTGTCATCAGGTTCATTACCCTGACTGCATTACAGCCTGGTGACCCGAGTTCAATCCCACTATACAGAGAATATTCACAAGATGAAAACACAGCTAGGTCAGGTGTGAAGTCATCAGTGCAGCCAATACTCCAACATAGAGCTAAATATGATAAACAAGCCAGAGGACATCCATTACACTTTGTCAGGATCTTTAACATTGACATAAATAATACAAAGGAAAACTGATGGGTTTTGCGAGTCACAAAAGGAGGTGGAGGTATTTCCATCATTACTGCAGCAATAAATGCAATCATTTGAGAAAGCTGTATTATGTATGTTCTGTAATACAGTCTTAGATCACAAGCAATTCTTAACGACAGCCTTGACGAAGCTGTTTCCTTTACACATACCTTAGTAAAGCTTTTGTACATTAAAAACCAAGCATGTGCATATTGCAGGTCATTGCTCACTCATAAATATTTGACAGGCTGAAATGAGCAGTATACATCAACTATAGGAGGGTTGTGGTTGATATACAGCAGACTGTAAACAAGTGCAACGTCTCATAAAAACTAGTGCATGCATAAGAGCTGAGATAAACCAAACAAAAAACAGGCAGAGAATTACTGTTTAGATTTGTGTGTAAATATCGTATGGGTGTAAACCTTACTGACAATATTTTGTATTAATATGCAAAAATGATGCACTTTATTTATTTATTCATTTATTATATTATTTTTTGCGGTAAAATCTATATATATAAGTAGAGCTGAAACCACTAGGTTATCACAACTTACATGAAGAATGTGGCAAAAGGTATTTTTGTGAATTAATCTGGTTGTTTTCAACACATTTAAAATGTAAAATCTGGCTGAAATTATGAAAATAGAACATTCTGGAACCAGAGCAAATGACATACAGCTGCTCTGATATATAGTGTCAGCGTGATTTTTTTCACAATCATTCATTCATTCACCTTCAGTAACAAATTTATTGTGATCAGGGTCATAATTGATCTGGACTCTATCCTGGAAACACCAGGTGCGAAGCAGGAATACACCCTTTGTGGTGCAGGGCCCCATGCGTACACACACATTCATACAAATGACCAATACTTGCATGTGTTTAGGAGGTGGGAGGAAACTGGAGAACCTGGAGGAAACTCACACGGACACAAGGAGAACATGCAAAACTGCAAAACCCCAGCTCAGAATTGAACCTGAGACCCTTGAGCTGTGATGTCCACACTTCCTGCTGCACCAAACTGACGCCCCTTTCAGAATAATAGTTTATTAAAATGCAAAATAAAAACACAAATACAGACAAATTAAAATGGCAAGGTACACAACAATACCAGGAATCAGGAAATACAAGTATCCATCTTCACACAATATACCGTGATATAATTACAGGTAGTGCTAATAATGATTATATGTAGGAAAAGATTTTAGTATTCAAATGAGGCTGACTGGATGTGAGTTCGTTTTTTTTTTAATAAAATAAAAACTAGTGGGCCAAGTAAAGGTAAAAAAGCTGAAAAGAAATAATGAATTTGTGTAGTATCCGTGTCTTTACAGGACCTTCTGTTACCAAAAACTCCCAAAGAGACATCATGCCAGTTCTGAGATAAATCTAAGGAAAACACAGTGGTATGCCTTGATATTATTAGCAACCTTTGACAGAACAGAAGTTGTCTGGTAGCAAAGGTTTCTTTTGTGTTAATGAACTTGAGTTCTGACCTTTCTGTGGGGAATTTTACTGCAGTAGTCACTTGTCAGGCGTGTATGACTGCTGCCCTGTGAATGCATAGGAGGTAATCAACATTGTATAAATGCTTCTTTGCATATGCATGCATCTTTAATGAAATGCAAATCACACCTGGCCCACCCAAGCAGCTCTCCTTGTAACCTACCGCTGAAGCCGTCAAAGAAAGGTTAGAGCTGAAGGAGAACGATTTGCTTGGTTTTATGACTTGATAAGTTGTACATTGTCCATTGTGTTAATTATTATACATTTAGTAGACTGGACAAGCTTAGAAGCTTAGAAGCTTATTTAATTAATGTGCTTCATCGGATGCCTCAGTACACCTTTATATGAAGAATAACTAATTTGGACAGTTTAAAAATACAGAAAAATGAATTAAATTTTATAAACGCACCCATCCGTGCAGAGCCTGTATGTATGCATCCCTATAAATATTTCCTCTCATAAATTTGTGAATTCCATTCAATCATGCAGCATCCATTCGTAATACAGAGCTTTGGACAGTAATAGCTTGAAAATAACATGAATTATAGATTGTGAGGGTATGGATTTTAATGCAACCGAAATTCCCACCATGCAAATGTTGTCATTTCCTGTCTGTCGCCAGAGGGGAGAAAGAGTTGTCAAAGACAAACGTAATTTTGTACCTCACCAGGCTAAAAGTGTTTTGAGGCCAGCCAGTAATCCCACCTCATTCAGTACAGCAGCTGGATCCTGGAGAGGGAGAAAAAGATATGTTATGACACCGCACGTGTGAGAGAAAGATGAAGAGTGAGATGCATAACACGTGAAAGAGGGACTCCAGTGCCACCAACCTGAATAAACAGGTGTGCATGCTGCCAAAATATGAATTAGCTGACAACTTTTCTGCAACTGCACATGCTGAAGATATACTACCAGTCAAAAGCTTGGATACACCTGCTCATAGAAGGGCTTTCTTCATTTTTTCATCTTCACTAACTGCTTTATCCTGGTCAGGGTTGTGGTGGATAGTCAATGTGGCAGTGCTGGGTAGTCAATCCTGAATGTTCTTGGGAGGTTGGAGGAAACTGGAGAACCCAGAGGAAACCCTCACATACATGGGGAGAACATGCAGAACCTACACAGAAAGTGCCCCGAGCTCAAGATCGAACAGGGGATACAGGAAGTGTGAGACAGCCACTGTTTTGTTACCCACTGTGCCACCTTCATTTCACTAATTGCTGCTATCTTCACTGTCATTTATACTATGAAATAACACATATGGAATTATGCAGTGACTAAGAAAAGTGTTAAATCAAAACAATGCACAGTATTCATGATGAATCGTTGCACAATCTTGGCATCTTCTTAACTATCTTCAAAAGGGAGCTTCACCTTGGAGTTCCCAAATAGAAAACTCCTGAGTGAAGCTTTAAAACAACGAAGAATATACAGTATATTCATATACTCAGTTTATCTAGTGTGTCCAAAAGTTTGACTGGTAGCATATTATCAGTCACAGCTGCTTGACTATATCACTTATGAGATTTGATTCATCCCGTTCTACCATTGAATTAACTCACACTAAAGGATTGCATTGAATCAATGCACAGCTGCTGAGTTAGTTAGCTGTGATGGTTCAATGGTTAAGGCTTGGTGTTACAAAGCAGAAGATTGTGGGTTCAAGTCCCAGAACACTGCCATACTGCCATGATTGGGGTCTTAAGCAAGAACCTTCAGGTCAGTTGTACCCTGTATCAATTCTGAATCTCTTTTTACAGTATCAGCCAAATGAACAAATCTACTGGTTTATGTGTTAATTTAAAAAAAAAGGTAAGATATTACGGTACTTTAATGTAAGCATGATATTTAGGATCAGAATCAGAATGAGTTTTATTTGCCATGTATGCGTGAACACACAAGGAGTTTGACTCTCAGTCACACAAACAACATACGCACGCACGCACACACACACAAACACATACACACAGAGAGTATTCAAAAATAGCAAAACAGTATTGTAGCAGCAAGTAGATGAATAATAGAAGATAAATATTAGTGTGTATATGTAATAATAATACTGTAGATTTTTACAGAACTGTAACATTTACAGAAACTTTTTTACAGTGTAGGCTACATGGGGTGTTATGAACTTTCTAAAAATCAGCCACTTTATCTGTCTGAGCGTGATTTATTGTGGAAGCTTGCTGTCTGTAAATTGCTTAGGTTGGGATTTGGAGGACAGTGTGTGTATGTGTGTGTGTGTGTGTTTCACTGGTCCATCTCTCTCAGTTAGTCCTGATTTAGCAAGCTGGAAGCCCATGACTAACAGCTAACAGCTGAGATTTGCTTTCATCCGTGACTGCTACTGAGGAGGTCATTCAGAATTACTTGAGCGCAAGAGAGTGTTGAGGAACTAAAAAAGCAGTCAGCGCAAGATGTGTTTCCTCTGCTTGTCTGGTGGCTAATAAAAATGCTTACATAAAATGAGAGAAATACATGAGAGCAATCAATATTTTATTTAACACTCAGTGCTCTGGCACAGCTGTGCGGGAAGGAGGAATCAAGAAGAGATGAAAAATAGATTGCGTGGATCCAGAGCCATGATTTACTGCAATTATGGGATCTGTCAGAGGCTGATGTTTGGACAGAGAAAGGGAGAGAGAGAGAGAGAGAGAGAGAGAGAGAGAGAGATGGGAAGTGGATTTTCATTTTCTTGGGCTCTCCTTTTTTGAGGTCATGGGTAAAGAGGAGACTCACCACTATGCAGCCCTTTGGCTTCATGCTATAAAACAGAGGGAGAGAAAAAGACAGACAGAAAGAGAGAGAGAGAGAGAGAGAGAGAGAAAGAGAGAGAGAGGAGAGATGAATAAAGGCCCGAGAGACAAGTGCACCACCAGGCCCAGGCATGGGTCCAAGACGAGGCCGTCCACATTCTCCTTCCCTGCTCAATGTTCCATGACAACAAGGTGAGGCGGATGGCGTAGGTTTGTGCGAGCAGCTGCTTCCTGGGCTGCAGATTCAGGCATTGAGGACCTGAGGGCCATCTGTCTATATGCTGGCGGAGCTATATGGGAGCCATCTATCAGACTGCAGCCCACAGCTGCTGGTTGGTCAGCTCCACTGCTTTTCACCCCACGACAAAGGGAACCCGTTCTTCACTTTGTGTCATGGAGAATGGCTGATTTGATTAAGTTTCGCACTCTCATTATGTTAGGTATGGGTGTAGAATTTCAATGATAATCCATAATGCATGACCAGTTTTTTTTCCCTTTTTTCAATCTTTCTTTCTTTCTTTCTTTCTTTCTTTCTTTCTTGCTTTCTAGCTTTCTTTCTGCGTTGCCATGGTGACATAAATTCAAGGTTACTGCCTCTGATGCATAATTGGATGCGCATTGAGTGCTGAAGAGGTGCTGTTAAAATTCCCCTCGTGAAAGTGGAGCATCAATCATGCTGTCGCAGATTGCAAAGTACTCATAATCAGATGAAATGTCTCACATGGAGACAGGGATGGAGAGATAGAGAGCTTGTCTGCACTGGCAAGCTTCAGCGAAAGGAAGTGTTTATCTCTTCCTCCGATTCTCAGATTCGCTCAGTTTCTATTTCTTGGCATAGTAAAACGGCGCTATTTCAGGCAGTCTCATGAGAGTTGTACAAGCTGTTTCATGCACTTTCTTGTAACTTGCTTTCACTTCGTTTGGCTGCTTTCAGGCTGTGGTAGGCGAGGAGTGTAGCTTGACTGTGCAGCCCCAAAATGATAGGAATCAATTTTCACCAGGGATCAGTGGCCCTGCGCAGGCTGCAAGCTGCAGCTCATCAGGCCTATTTTAACACCAGACAAGAGAAGATATTTCAGTCTCCGTGTCTTCTTCTATAGCTCTATTGAAAATCACATCATGTTCCTCATGTCTGCTGCTCGGCCCCTTTTTTTTTTTTAGGTGAATGGGGTTGCCAAGATGAGTAGAATATAGAAGGTAAGCTGTTTGTGTGTGTGTTTGTGTGTGTGTGTGTGGGGGGGGGTGATAGTAGTACATTTTGAATATGTTTTTACAATGTTTGTGAAGTCTTTTGTAAGTTCCTAAATGTGTATTCATTATTTTCTTCCCTTTGCATTTTATCTCATTCTCTACTACTTACCATTCATTCATTTATTTATTCATCTCCAGTATCCGCCTCATCCTGGTCAAGGTTGCGGTGGGATGTCGGGAACACTGAGCGTGGGGCGAGATTACACTCTGGCTGGAATGCCTGTCCATCACAAGGCACCTTGCACACACCCATTCACACAGTCATCTGCATCTAGGGAACAATTTAGTGTTGCCAGTCCAACTACTGAGGTGGGAGGAAACTAGAGAACCCCAGTCAAACCCACACACACAGGAGAACGTGTGAAACTCAGCGTGGAGAGTAAAGTGAGCTCAGTATTGAAGTGAAGTGATCCAGTAAACCTGGAGCCACTGTGTGGTTGTACCACCCACAACACGCTACCATCATCATAAATCTAAACACCCTTTCATTCATTCATTCATTCATTCATTTTTAGTAACTTCTTCACTTCTTCCTGGTCAGGGTCCCAGTGTAGCCAGAACCAGTCCTGGGAACACTGGGTGTGAGGGATGGGATGCAAGGCCATCACAGATCTCAACACTCATTATAATATTATCCACCATATAACCCACCATTTATTTATTTATTTATTTTAATCATTTTTGAAATCAAGCACATTGGCATTTACTTGCTTACAGTCTAGCTGCTTTAGCCAGCAGTGTGTGAAATCAAATTGACTCTAAATAACGAAGGTACTATGTAGTACTAAGCTGAACCTCTTACTGAATACTCAAATGTCAAGAGACACAGCTTTGGGATATATTAGCTTCAAGACAAACACTCCCACCCTTCCAATAACCAATACAGGCTTCATTTCTCATCCCCTGCTGTGCATATGAACCAATCTCACCTTATGAAAAACACACAGGAGAGCAGCTTGCTGATGCCACAAATTATAGAGAGTAAACCCACTCTTAGGTGCACTGTTCCAAATGCTCGTTTCAAAAGAAAAGCTGGTTGTTATCAGGATGGCTTTTTTTAAAGCAAGACAGACAGGTCTTTTCAAGACCCATTTCTCTGTCTGCCACTGTGTTTATCAGGTAGCAGTAAAGGCTACCTCTGAGCCTTTTCCACAAGGCTCCTCAGAGATTTGTTATCAGATTTTAATAAGCTTAGGATCCTGTACTCAAGCCTTTGTTTGATATTAAGGTGTGGATTTTGACATTTTGAATGCTGCCCTTATAGCGTTCCAACTCTAGTTGTTGTACTAAAAGCTTAGAGTTACACCAGGATGTCTTTCATCACTTCCTTCTCTAAAGAAAGTCCTGCATAACCTTAAAACATCCTTCAAGCAATGAACCTCGTAACTGTCTAGAATAAACAGACCGATGCCTCTTAAGAAGACAGTCGGATTTATGCATGCAGAAGATTCATATCACCTAGATTTTGAAAAAGTTTAATATATATTATAATATAGCCTAATATGTAATGTTAATAGTATATTTGTAATGCTAAATGTCATTGTGCATGGTGATTGTTTTAATCTGTGCCTGGATGATGACAGCAAAAGAAGGGCAATATAGCTCCCAGGTTTAATGTACACACGCTAAATGAGCTTTGTGGTGTTTTATCCACAAATCTATTTAAAATGACAAACTCAGTTAGGTGTTAAGATGCTTCTTTACTTTTTTATATCAAAAAACACCATGGTGTAAGTTATTACTGCAAAAACCTGTGGAAGCATGCTTAATATTATTTCATTTCGTATGTCAGTATCTCAGGCAGTGGTCTGAGTAACAGTTACAACATTTTTATAATAAAAACTCCATTGTTGCACACCAGTCGTACTTATCCTTCAAGTATAGGAATTAAACTGGGGACACACATGTGATATTTACTTTTCTATATGTATTTTCTGTATTTTTTTATTTATTAATTTATTTATGTATTCAATTCTTTATCAGTTAATTTATGGATTTATGCTCCTACGATAATGAGGTGGTATTTATCCCAGATAAGCAAGACATTCAAAACCAGTGATATGATATCTGTGATCTTCACCCTGTGGGCCGTAGTCCCCCAGTGGGCAGTGGTGTTACTGCAAGGGTGTCATTTATTTATTTATTTATTTATTTAAATGATAGTTATAATTATATTATTACATATTTTGAATGTTATAAATATCTATAGTTTGCATATTTGTAATTTTATTTGAAAAAATAATGGCAGAATTTAAATATTGTCATTTTATTTAAAAAAAAATCTGCATGGCATCTATGCTTCATATCTGAACCTACAGAATCTGATCTCTATAAAGCAAATGGGGAAAAAGAGGCACTGTGAAATATTTGATTGACAGCTAAATGCTAGCACAATTAATTAGAAAATGTAAACATCATATGTTAGATTTAGTACTCTTATTTATTAATGTATTTCTTATATACTGTACTATTTAATAAAATTTATTTATCATTTTAACCGATATGTTCCAGACTTCCATTGTGTTTCAATACTGAGATAACACACCTTGTTGACGACTCCATAACTCAGAAGTACACTATATTACCAAAAGTATTCGGTCACCTGCCTTGAGTCACATATGAACTTAAGTGCCATCCCATTCCTAGCCCATAGGTTTCAATATGATGTCAGTCCACCTTTTGCAGCTATTACAGCTTCAACTCTTCTGGGAAGGCTGTCCACAAGGTTGAGGAGTGTGTTTATGGGAATTTTTGACCATTCTTCCAAAAGCGCATTTGTGAGGTCACACACTGATGTTGGTCGAGAAGGCCTGGCTCTCAGTCTCCGCTCTAATTCATCCCAAAGGTGTTCTATCGGGTTCAGGTCAGGACTCTGTGCAGGCCAGTCAAGTTCATCCACACCGGACTCTGTCATCCATGTCTTTATGGACCTTGCTTTGTGCACTGGTGCACAGTCATGCTGGAAGAGGAAGGGGCCCGCTCCAAACTGTTCCCACAAGGTTGGGAGCATGGAATTGTCCAAAATGTTTTGGTATCCTGAAGCATTCAAAGTTCCTTTCACTGGAACTAAGGGGCCAAGCCCAACTCCTGAAAAACAACCCCACACCATAATTCCTCCTCCACCAAATTTCACACTCAGCACAATGCAGTCCGAAATGTACCGTTCTCCTGGCAACCTCCAAACCCAGACTCGTCCATCAGATTGCCAGATGGAAAAGCGTGATTCATCACTCCAGAGAACGCGACTCCACTGCTCTAGAGTCCAGTGGCGGCGTGCTTTACACCACTGCATCCGACGCTTTGCATTGCACTTGGTGATGTGTGGCTTGGATGAAGCTGCTCGGCCATGGAAACCCATTCCATGAAGCTCTCTGCGTACTGTACTTGGGCTAATCTGAAGGTCACATGAAGTTTGGAGCTCTGTAGCAATTGACTGTGAAGAAAGTCGACGACCTCTTTGCACTATGCGCTTCAGCATCCGCTGACTCCTCTCCGTCAGTTTACGTGGCCTACCACTTCGTGGCTGAGTTGCTGTTGTTCCCAAACGCTTCCATTTTGTTATGATAAAGCTGACAGTTGACTGTGGAATATTTAGGAGCGAGGAAATTTCCTGACTGGATTTGTTGCACAGGTGGCATCCTATGACAGTTCCACGCTGGAATTCACTGAGCCCCTGAGAGCGGCCCATTCTTTCACAAATGTTTGTAAAAACAGTCTGCATGCCTAAGTGCTTGATTTTATACACCTGTGGCCAGGCCAAGTGATTAGGACACCTGATTCTGATCATTTGGATGGGTGACCAAATACTTTTGGTAATATAGTGTATGTCACATGAATGGCCACAATTGGATGAGGATATAATGGGAAGTTAATTCTATATTCAGAATATATTTAACCTCACATCAAGCATAATGTGTTGGAACTGATTACTGTGCTCAATTATTGTTCTTATTTTGTTAAACAAAGACATATAGAAAGTTATACTGTATAAGCTTGTAAAGTAGTTAGTGCGCTGTTCAGGGAATGAAAACAAGGAACAGCAACATAACTGAAAAGGTCATTAAGGGATTATGATGAGAAAAAAAAATAGCTTGCTAAACCAGACTAGGAATGGACATTTAGCCAGCTAGCATGGTCTATAGCCAGCTAGCATAGTCCAGTCTATGCATTTTTAAACATGGGGATGGCTAAACATTAGTTATAGTAAACATTAAACTTTAGATGAAAATGCCTTTGGACTGAATCTCCAGTAAATTGTTATGACATATATGTGAAATTCTTATTTATCATTTATTTTTATTTCTATAATTTTTATTTCTATTTCACACAGCATTTTTGCTGGTTTAAAAGGAAATAGCATTTTGTGAATTTTGAAAAAAGAATCTGCTTCTATAGTATCTTTGACTTGATCCTTCAGGCCTCCCAGGGGTCATAACAAACGTCATTTGACACAATACAGTGTTGAAATGGCCCTTAATGTGATTCCCCCAAGGGTAAATGGTAAAAGGAAGCTGACAAGAGTGTGTTACAAACAGTACCGGAACCTTGGTATTCAATGTGGTTTCACATGGCCTACGTTTTCCTTCCTGTAGTTTCTGCTTCACGAAATTCCTAAACATCAGAAAGCTGAATAAAAACAATCTCAATAATGATTTATTTGTCTGTGTTCCAGGAGCTTTGGTTGTGTTGTTGCACATAACATCAGCACATCACATCATCAGTGAAACAACTTTTACTAATAGTGCCTATGGTACTATAGATTTGATCTAGGTCCCCTGAGACACAGCTACAGTCTGTTCTTATTTCTATTTCTAAGTAAATTAAGAGTGAAAGAAAAATATACACTGGTAAAGTATAGTAAAGTGACATTGACATCAGGGTATAGCCTAAAGCCAGATATAGAATCTGTCGATTTAGCTGATTAGCTATAACTACTTGTTAATTTGTTTAAATGGTACCCAAATAACATGTGTGAAGAACCTGTAAACATCAGTATATGTCTACAAACAAGGCTATAGCTAATTATATTTCCAACATTGCTTATGTAATTTAATTGCATGCATAATTGGCTAGTATAATGGGTAGTTAGATGGTAATATATGCTGCTGAGTACTCCATTCTTCAAGTAGAGTACAGCTTTACAGCCATACATGCCCATGCCATAACACTGCCTCCATATGTTTGACAGATGATGTGGTATACTTTGGATCATGAGCCCTTCCTTTCCTTCTCCATACTCTTCTCTTCCCATCATTCTGGTACAAGTTAATCAGAACTGGGCAGGCTTTTTAGCAAAGTCTAATCTGGCCTTTCTTTTCTTGAGTGTTACCAGTGGTTTGCATCTTGAGGTAAACCCTCTGTATTTACATTCATGAAGGTGTCCCTTGATTGTAGACTTTGACAATGATACATCTACCTCCTCCAGAGTGTTCTTGACATGGCTACTTGTTGTGAAGGGGTTTTTCTTCACCAAGGAAGAAATTCCGCGATCATCCACTTTAGTTGTCTTCCGTGGCCTTCCAGGCCTTTTGGTGTTTCTGAGCTCACCAGTGCATTCCTTCTTTTTTTAAGAATGTACCAAATTGTTGATTTGGTCACTCCTAACCTTTCTGCTATCTCTCTGATAGGTCTGTTTTTTTTTCAGCCAAATGAGGTCCTCCTTCACTTGCATTGACACCTCTTTGGACTGCATATTGAGAGTTCCCATGAACAGCTACCAAATGCAAATTCAACACTTGGACTCAACTCCAGACCATTTTTCTCCTTAATATGTCATGAAATAAAGAGAAAACAGGCCACACCTGGCCATGAAACTGTCAATCTATCATGCCATTGTCCAATTACTTTTAAGCCTGTGAAAATGGAGGAACTCTGTGAAAAAAAGCTGTAATTCCTTTACAGTTAATGTAGTATTGTTGCTAAACCCCTTGAATTAAAGCTGAAAGTCTACAATCCAATCACATATTGATTGCATCATTTGAAATCCATTGTGGTGGTGAACAGAGGAAAAATTACAAAATTTGCATAACTGTCCAAATACTCATGGACCCGACTATATGTATTTCGATTTTTTTCATCTTTTTTTTTTTTTTTTTTTTTTTTTTGACTGTTGTCCAGAATTCAACCACAGCACCAATAGATGGCTTTTCCCTAGACTACTACACAAATGATTTTTTTTTAGAGTATGTCTAATTCCTAAGCTAGTGCTATAGCTGTACTTCTCAGTACAGCTTATCCTGTCATGTTGAGTAAAATGCCCCACTTTGATGAGTGGGCGTTGCTCAGGGTCAGAGGCCTTGATCTTCACCCTTCAACCTAGTTGAACAATACACATAAATGTGTATAAGCCTTCTTGTAGGAGCCACCCACCTGTGAAAATATGTGCAAAAAAAGAAATACAAAAGCAAACAAAAAAATAGACAAAAAAACATTATCACAAATAATAAAGTAATAAAGGGGAAGGAGGAGGCCTTTTTTTAGATTATGAAACTTCATATTTTTGCTAGAATATTACTTTTTTCAATGTTCCTGTCTAAAATAACATTTCCAGATCATGCTAACCAACAACGTTAACATAAAGAACACCTGTTTATGGCTTCAAGTGATTTTCATTGGTTTCCATTGGTCTTCTTTATTTTTAAATGACATTAAGCTTACCATTGTGTCCACTGTTCAAATGGAACATCTATACTCCAAGAATCAATGTGCATCACAGAAATGTCATAGAATCAGCTTAGGGAAGAGGTAATTGTAGCTTTATATGCAGATGTAAATGTAGTGATGGTGTATAAAGCATGTGAAAGCAGCATAGTCTGTATGGCAATAAAGTGATGTTTTAGTTTTTTCACCCTCTGACTCTGAGGCCGCCTTTCTGCCTGTGATCTGTTGTGCTGCCTCAGTGTTGTTCCCTCAGCATTCCAACAGTGTATCAACCAGCTATGGAGCTGTGTTGTGCTCGGGGAACAGCTGTTTGGGATCAAGCTAAATTTGGTCTGAGCTGAGCTCCATTTGCTCCGATTCATTACAGATGTTTTTGTCCACAGCATTAATGGTGAGCGACGGGGGCCAGCTCTATTTGAAGCAATCTCTACTGTTTTATTTACCAGAGGGCTTCATGAAATGCCTAAGAAAGTGATAAGTCACTTATGTAAGTTTTATAATAAGCTGAAAAATGCAGTTAGTGAAAAAAGACTGATACCCTGACAACAAGAATTTATGTTTCAGAACTAAATTTTATGCTCTTTGTTTATCATAAGTTTATATACATATGTTTCTTGTTGCCAGCCCTCTGACTGTGTTACTCTGACTGAACTGTTTAAATGGTTTGCTCTCTATTATTAGATACATAAATGCAGACGTCTGCAAACTTGTCACTCAGGAGGCCTTTCTAGATTCCAGACCCCAGTATGATAAACAACACTAAATTGTCACATCTGAGAAAAATCAATTGTTCCACAGTTTCAAGTCCTTAAACCCTTCCCCTATTGAAGTCTAGCTGAAAATATCCCCAAGCAGATGAGAATCCTTGCCCCATCATCCTGTTTAAAGGTCAAGGGTAGAGGCTCGTTTGCTCAGTGGCTTAGTTATATTGGGATGTTGTTGCTTTATAATGGATTGTTCACACGGTGATAGCTGTATAGAAAACTATTATCATGGATGGGGAATGATATCAGAGACAAGTGGACAGCTGGAGCTTCTCAACATGGATTGAGCATAACCTGGGCCAAAAATGATAGAATTTAATAAAACCTTGTGGCGCCGCTGAGAAACTGACAAGCTGGTGGATGGTTTGTGTGATTTATGAATGGAAATTATAGCAAGAGAGATAACTGATTAAAAAGACAGCCTTGGGCCACTGCTAGAGACATTGGGACTTTTTGGGAAAATTTAGTTTACTAATTTTGAAGGGAAAATGATAAGCACTGGACGCGATGTATATGTTCATAGTAATGTGCTTTCACACAGGTCAAATTTATACCTGTATAAATACTTGTAAAGTGTAACACAATGATAAACACTGGTATTTTCAGCAACAGCAGAATGCATAAATAATCATGTACCAGTCATGACACGCAGTTTTAAATATGTAAATTATAACCAATATTCCAATCAAATATCCATTTTTCTAGCAATAAGTGATGTATCAAGTTAGAGTTTGTGCTCAAATTCTTCACTAAGTGAGTGTAAATGCATCGTATATGCCTCTGTTTTCTCTCTACACCTCTCTCTCACTCTCACTCACTCACTCACTCTCTCTCTCCATCTCTCTGTGTCTGTGCTCTAGTTGTGGGTTGTAAATGTTTAAGGAGGCAGGAAGAGGGATTGGGGAGCTCTGAATGACTAAGACACAAAAGGGCCTCTGTTTGTGTTGAGGAGGTCACATCTGCCCAATCTCTCCCTCCCTACCCCACAAACACACACACACACACACACACACACACACACACACACACAAACATGCAGCAGCAGCAGCAGTGATTTTTTGAACCGGGCCTTCACCTCACAGCCCTGCATCTGTGCTACTCTCAGGCTGTGACAGGGCATGACATTTCACTGCGTGTCCATTACCGGGCCTGTCACTCCGTCGGCTATTGCTCAGCCCCATCACGAAATCTGACATCATTAAACACAACATCCATCTTGAATGTGCCTTAAAATAATAGGCAAATTGTAAAATTAGGGTTTTAGTAGTAACATAAAAATCTGTATAAGCTTACAGTTGTGTTTTGATGCAACAGAGTGGGAGAAATCCTGTCTGTAAAAAGGATCAGATTTTTTTTGTGGTTGATGGGTAATTTTTGGTCTTGTCTGCTCATGAAAGGCAGCACCACAATTACAGATGAAATGGGGCTGGGGACTGATGCTGGAGCATTTACAGAGGCCATCCGCTGTGCGTACAGCTGCTCATGATGTGCATTTGGACAGAGGAATTTGTTGAAGGTGCTTGAAGGTGAAACAGCAAGTTTAAAGACACACAAGCTCTTGTCTTAAGACAACAGGCAGATGTTACATTGGTGCTCCTTCCACCTGTTGTCCTTGAAGAAAACCCTGGACCATGCTTTAGTAATTAACCCCTCTATCGACTGGGTAAACAGTGATTAAATATACTTACCGCTAATGATCCTAAGAGCAGGGAGGGCTACTGTAAAAAATCATTAGCGATGTACAGTGGAGTGTGCCGTTACTGTTGGCATGAAGACTCAATACTGTCTGTGGCCATTGGTGTGGACTTCCTGCCTGTGAAAATGAGCTCAAGGTCGTCCACTCAGTATAGACTTACAATATTTGATTTGAAACATTCCCAGGAGTCTTAAGACTGCAGTACACTTAAAAAAGTCGGTTGAATTTGTATAAATTAGCAATGAATAATGGTTCCCTTAACATGGTTGAGTAACTCAGATGCATAACCTGAGTTGCAAATTGCATAACATTCTGCAATGAGCAAAAATCTAATGCCTATGTAAAGGCATTATATAAAGTGGTTTCTAAAAATAATAAGCAAATATAGTATATAGAGCAGTAAACAATAGATCAATAAAACTAGATCAATTCAATATTTGATGTGACTACCCTTATTTAAAACTGCATCAATTTAGTTATTTACTCCATATAGTGTTTTATAAGAAAATCGACTGATAGGTTGCTCTAAACATCTGGGAGAAGTTGTTACATTTGTTTTGCAGACTTTTTTTTTTCCCCAGGCAGCTTAATTAATGTTTCTTATCTGAACAGTGGTCTATTACTTTCTTTAAAAGGATAGTGGTCTATTACTTTCTTTATTTCTTTAAAAAAATATATACAAAAATACTTTTGGAAAATGTATGTTTGGAAATGAATAATTTGCGCTTCTCTACTGACAAACTAATGCAGAAAACATCAAATAATAACCTAAGAAAATTAATAAGAAAATAATCTAAGAAAGGTTTAGTGTGCCTAAGACTTTTGCACAGTACTGCATATCAGTTGCATACATACATCTAGCAGTTACATACCACATACTCGGTATAATTTACTCAAGGCCAAATCAGGTGAACTATAACAATAATTTCCCTTTAGCTGTTTCTTTTTAACACTCCTGCATTGGCTCATTCTTCATCAGAACTTAATTATAAAGGCGGCATTTGGGAAATTTTCCATTTGACCTTGTTTACAACTAAAGATAATACTGCTCAAATCGGTGACCGTTGCCCTGAATGCCAAAAACTGGCTCACTGGAAAGAGAATAGCCTTTCAAGAGGTGACAAAGAACGGGTCGAAGCAGGTCACAGAGTATGATACTTCCTATTCAAGGCTTAATTGCGGCTAGAGACACAGAGAGGCCCCTGTGCGCTTCATGGAGGGGTCTTAATGTGCAAGAGAGGTGATTTATGACAGGCAGAATGAGCTTGCAGAGAGAGACTCTAAAATCAGACTACAAATAGGGACCATTTTTGCTTGGTTTCTCATATTGAGACTGAATCTGTGCTTAGTGGTTAGAATGGCATTGTGATGTTATGCTTTATCTGGGACTAAGACACGCATTTGAGAGGGAAAAAAATCAATAAATAAATAAATAAATGAAACTACACTCCCTAGAGTAGCTCAACTTTCATCAGCAAGGGCTGTGTAGCACCTTCAGTCAGCCAACGAAGCCATGGACAGCTGCATCTTCCCTAAGGCCTTTCTTTTTGAGCCAGTCAGTATACATGCTGTTCATGCTCTGCAACAATGATCTCTTTTCTTTTGGGTATACTGTAAGTACAATGATAACAGCTTTTGAATTCATTGCATGTGTTCACACACAAAAACAGAAGTACAGTATGTTCATGTGTTCATGTAGACATGTTCTAACATGAAAGCAGATAGTAGCATGACAGCAGATACACGCTCCCCAGTTAACAGAGAATGTTTTTTGAATGTTCAGTGAATGTTTTAAGGTTAAAGGTCTGGTCCATGCATCTTTTCTTATCGATTTTGCCTTTCTATCAACAATAAAACAGCCCTTTTGACCACTGAAACACCAAATCAGCTGTCCAAAGTGGATAAATATGAAAAGCCAATTTTCTAACCTTTAAAAAAAAATTCTGATGGATGATTGTCATGATTTCTGCACTTCCAAGATGGTGAAAGCAGGTTTTATGTTGTACTTCATGTTATAGACTGCCAGGGCATTTTCCTTTGGACCTAGTGGACAAAGAATGGAGCTTAATACAGTTCTGTCTCACACAAAGACACAGACCCTGATAAGCCACACCGAGGTGCTGAATGCTAACCACTACAGCATTCTGAAGATGTAGTTCAGCAGCAGTGAATGTGCTGCAGGCTGATATAAAGCTATCTTAGTGAAACTAAAGCTGGCTCTTCCATTCAACACAGCTGATCAAATGCTTTTGTGGTATACTTGCATAAGCCAGTGACTAGGGTATCTTACAGTGTACCATTAAAAAAAGCTATTATGCATATTCAAGTGTGCATTAAAGCTGTGACTCAATAAAAGAACGAGCCTACAGGCTTAATAAACTGAATAAAAGGCACACACTGGTTTGCTAGGGTGAAGGTGGGTTGTATCAGGGCATCATGACAACTCCACTACTCTGGCAGTCCGGAATGCAAGGAAGTACACCAGAAGTTGACATACGTAACTATGGTTCTAGGACAAAGTGTAGTACTGCCAGTCACCTCGATCACTTAGATAATGACCAGAGGATGAGTGTGATATAGCAGTGACCTTTTATAGGCTACCCTTCATGGTGTCATAGTCGTGAAGTCATGAACTTTTTAATGTTACTTAGCAAGGAAGCGAGCACACAGCCATATGCGTTTGTTCCAAAGGAAACCACACTGGGAGTCATACAATCATGGTTACATAAGTAAACTTTCATTCTTTGTTGCAGTCAATGTTGTCTGGTTTCTTTCTTGCCATTTCTGCATCTATTCACACTCCGCTCAACTGCAGCATTAAAATAAACCAACAGCAGAAATTATATAAAGGTCATGAGTCACACAGCTAGGGCACATGCCCAGCACGTGTTTTTCTAGCATTTTCACATTTTATTGTGGACTGGAAACATTTGCAAAACAAACTGAACACACTAATGTTGCTGAAACATAAAAATGGCATTTTCAAATTTACCCTGAGACAGCGAGTGTGTGTTTTGAGGTTTGGAATTTGATTTGTAGCTTATCCTACCCAGCTACACGCCAGCACTCTTACACAAGCTGGACAGAATATGTGTTTTTTTTTCCTTAGACCTTTTTACTGCCCTTTGAATGTATGAGATGGAAAGCAGAGATTTGCCCAAGCAGCTCGTTTGCTCTTTGCATCAGACAAGACCACTTACCTATCTCTAGGAAACCCCTAAATATTATCCTACTATCAGATTTTCTTAAAAAATCTATAGACCCCACTCACACACTCGCACGATTTTGTGCTGTATTTGTATCCTTAAATGGGTCTTTTTGCTAGCATAAAGGAGCCAGCAGCGTTTTTAAGCAGTCCACTTCTGACCTCGGCCAATATCTGTTTTCATCTCCAGGGCAGCTTTCTTCAACTTTTTTAGCTTGATGTTTCAGTTACATGGTGCTAGATTTGAATTTTCATTTCAATCTGCATCATCAGCATGTTGCATGTGAAGTGATTGAAACTTAGCTGAATTCTTCTCTTGTAGTTGGTTAGATCAAGCTTGTCTTAACCCATTTGAGAAAAGTGAAAACAAACAGGAACAGTAATAAAACAACTTCCTAGCATCATGCACCTTTTTTTTTTTTCTTCAAATAAACTGTTTTAAACTCATGTTTATACTGCAGATATTTAAGGTCATTTTGACCTGAATATAACAATATTTAATGTCATTTTAACTAAATGTAACAATACTTAAGGTGATTTTGACCTGAATGTAATGATATTTAAGGTCATTTTAGCTACATGTAACAGTATTTAAGGTGATTTTTGACCTGAATATAACAATATTTAAGGTCATTTTAGCTACATGTAACAGCATTTAAGGTGATTTTGACCTGAATGTAATGATATTTAAGGTCATTTTAGCTACATGTAACAGTATTTAAGGTCATTTTGACCTGAATGTAACAGTATTTAAGGTGATTTTGACCTGAATGTAACAGTATTTAAGGTGATTTTGACCTGAATGTAACAGTATTTAAGGTCATTTTGACCTGAATGTAATGATATTTAAGGTCATTTTAGCTACATGTAACAATATTTAAGGTCATTTTGCCCTTAATGTAACATGGTAAAATGAAGTAAATATGATTTTTGCATTTTTTTTTTTTGCACCTGTCCACACTTACCTCTTATGGAAACATGTTCTGTTTGTGTATTTCCATAAAAAGAGGTTGTATTGCTAATAATTGAGATGAAGCTATGCCACAATGGGCATAAAGCAATGGGAAAATTTGCATAGAGAGGTAAGATAGACAGTAAGAGATATAGAGAAGAATTTAAAGCAAAGAGACAAACTGCTTAAGTATCAACAAGGGAGTGATAGCATTTAGAGATAAGATTTTGAAAGAATTCCAAAGCTTTAGTGCTACCAGACTAAAGGACCAGCCAGTCTAAATCTAAATCTACAGCCCATAGGAGTACCGAAAGTGTATACTAGCAGAATAGTTCAGCTAGGTTACCTGGATCAAGCTATTTAAGGCTTTGTAGGTGAGGAGCTTTGAACATGTATTACTGTACTGAAAACTGTAAGAAATGGTCACTCAGTGTGGGTTAGTAAATTGTAGATGAGGTATGGGCTGTTATCGACATACACAGTAGCACTGGGGCTTGACTACTATACACTTACTCTACTCTCACTCCTTTGAATATCTCCAACTCATGGTGAACCTTATCATATTGAGCTTAAAGAACTAATTCATGTCTCAGCCTAAAAATGATGTTTCAGGATTGGTTTTAAAACCCTGCATAAAGTGGTTTAGATAAGAAACATGGAGAGGGTGATGCTTAATCTCAGTTCGGCACTCCAGCCTGTCTCTACAATGAACACACTGGTTGAGTGAAAGCTGAAATAATAACAGTCTTCAACACAGGGATCTGTTGAACATCCAACATAACCCATTATTTTGGCTTTCTCTACAACAGAGGACAGTATGGTTACATTGTGCCACGGATTAAGCAGAAAAAAAAAAATTCAATCACTCTTGTTTTTAAGTAACGCACCTTTCCTCTATTCCAAAGGGGGATAATTGCATTTCATCTGGGCTTTTTGTGTGGCTTGAATGTGTTGTCGTGGTGGGGGCTGGCTCGGAGCGCAGCCCTGCCTGTGCCGTTTGTAATTTAAGGCCTGCGCTTATCTGTGCCATCACCCTGGATTGTAATTCAAGGAGCAGCAGTGTTGGAGGGCCCTCTTTTTTATGTATGCCCCATTATTAGGACAGAGGGGAGATAGCTTTTAGTGGCAAATAGGGTCTGGCTGGATGGGGCTCGTCCAAGTGTTTTACAAATGAATGTGGAGAAAGGGAGTGAGGGAGGGAGTGAAGGAGGCAGGCGGCCGGCTGGCCAGGAGAGGCTGTGATTCACACATTAGGGACCCCCCACCCCCAACTTCACCCAACTCCAGCCTATGATGGACACAGAGTGAGAGCCCTGGCTGCTTCTCCCTGCTGGTAATTACTGCTATTAAAGCTAATCTTGCTACTATTCAGGCCTGCTTTTGTTTTGGGATTTAGCTTCTCAATGCTTGGAGAGTTTCTCCTTTCAGTCCGGTGCACAAAAGAGACATTTCTTCCAGTTGGTAATTATCTGCTATATCCTCTCCACCAGGAGCAGGCGGTAAAAAGGAAAAAAAAAAAAAACTACCCTTCGTCAACTGGAGATAGTGGGGGCTGTATTCTGTCTTTTCATAGCACACGCTATATATAATCAGATTATATTATATTATGTTATATTATATGCTGTGCTTATTAGCTTGGTGGCATTGCAGGGTTGTAATTTACAGCCAGTAATTGGGTATCTATTTTTATGGTGTGTAATCTGCTATTAATCATATTGATGTTTGAGTAAATGTAGCGCAAAAATTCGCATTCTCTTCCATTTCCGTTGACAAATATATGATCCCGAGACTTGTCATGTTACACGTCAAATATCAGTCTCAGGACTGATTTACGGTACATAGACAATCACATTCCCTGATAAACATTAACGAGAGATCACGCTACATTTCCCTAATGACTGCAGTGTCATTATTAATTAGGTATCACTAGTCTTTTGTTTTTAGGTCCATGAAAATATTGTTGTGTTTCCTTTGGCAACACTTGTTTTACTTAATACTGGAGTCAAATGTCATATCAAGTCTGTTGTACAATTTGAATCAACATACTATGGTAATATTGTTTTGCTGATTCATTATTACTAGAAGTCTGTAGAGCCATGTAAACTGTCCTGATAGTGAAGATGACAACATGCAGGTCGAGGATTAGTGCTCAGGGAATTAACATAATCAGAGCGGAACCTGATGTTGAAATATGCTTTTGTTTGTGTGACAGACGTTGTTGGATCACACTGAGATCCCCTTGTGTGTCACTGGTCCACTGAATGGCCCTTTCAGACTCCAACTTCCATCCAGATGGCTTCTCACTTCCTAGTCTCTGGCCTGCTGCGCTGGGACATCTCCTGATTGGCCAGTCATGCTGCCTCACATATGATTGACAGGTGCCTTTTCCAAACAGCAGGTTTTGTAGGACTTACTGTCCCATGCCTGCTGTGCTGGGGCATCTCCTGATTGGCCAGTAATGTTGCCTTACATATGATTGACAGTTGCCATTTCCAAACAGCTGGTTTTGTAGCACTTACTCTCTATTCTTGATGTATGGCCCCCTGACTTATGGTTCTCATTTGAAGATTCTGTTCCAGACATCATTAGTGCCTGTATGAGTAGGAAAACATTCATACTGTATGAAAGATTCCAGCAAGACCAACCAAGTGGCTATAGGAACATTGTGGAGCAGGTGCTTCCAATTAATAGCTTAAATCTCATTTGACACAAGTTTCATTTTCATGCCGCTGTGGTAGGCAGAGTTCTGAGACTGCCCAGAATGGAATGCCTAGATTAATCGTGCTCAAGCACTGGACCGAAGGAATGCCACCTGTGTTTGAGAGCTGATGATCATGGGTTGAGTGGCTGGAAACCTTTGAAGTGTGTACGATGGCATCTTCCAGGTCCAGACGGCGGGCGAGGCAGCAGGTACGTGAATCAGCAGGGTGCCGTGTAGAAGTGGGTGAATCAAAAGCAGCAGGTGCAGTAGGTGAGGCAGCAAAGGGTTTGGCAGCAAGTAAGTGGGACAGCTGAGT
The DNA here is from genome assembly GCF_027358585.1 of Pangasianodon hypophthalmus. NCBI lineage: Eukaryota > Metazoa > Chordata > Actinopteri > Siluriformes > Pangasiidae > Pangasianodon > Pangasianodon hypophthalmus. The sequence goes on from NC_069719.1 coordinate 17,628,202, forward strand.
GAGCAAGGTGCTGTGGAGAGGGTCCACAGATTCCACAGCTGTGTGTTGGACCGAGTGAACAGAGTTCACAAGAGACATACACCATCTTTGATGGTTCACCCAAAGTTTTCAGTTCCATATTCCTCAATATTAGTATCCTTATAACTATTACAAAGCATCTGGAACTTTAATCCCATTGTCACATCCACCACAACTCCACATCCCACCCCAGTCTGGACATTACAACAGTCACTCTCACCCACTTACTGAGCACCTGTTTCCTGTTTCTATCACATTACGCTGGTGTATTTATATGGTTTTCTCATTTTAGTTATTTGCAGTGACTTGCCATTATACCCTGCAACACTAAGTGTATACAAGTGTACTCTTTTTTCAACTTCTGCTTTACTTCCAGTAAAGTTTTGTTTGTTTGCCTGATCGATTGACTTAAGCCTGCTTACTGATTGCCTGCCTATTTGCAATTGTTATTAAAGGACTTGCAATTACATCCAACTGTTCCAGCTTCATGACAGCCATTCTCCAATTTTTGTGAAGGTGCTGCGACAAAGTGACTTTTGACAAGCACTTATATGTAATTAAATAGAGCTCCGATCTATAAAAAGTGTTTCACAACTGCTGAGGATCACAATTTTAATCATTTATTCATTCAACTCCCTTGGATAAACACAGCCATTCCCGCTAATAGTGAGCTGTATTTGATGAGCTGTATTTGATCCCAGACTCTCACACTGTGCGGTCAGAGTTATGCTGCGGTGATGGCCATCTGGCACAAAGAGGCAGGGCAAGGAGTTTTAGAGCTCGTTAGCTCCTGAATCCCACAGAGCTCCCACTGCCTGGCTCAAAGAGAGAGAGAGCTGTGAGGGATACCTCTGCCCACTTGTGCACGCAAACAAAACTGCTAGCACAAGCTGGAAGCATACGTGAACAGTGTTCTATAGCATATTGATGGAGACGTAGCTAGAGAGACCGTAACATAAAATGGAATCTTGGCTGATAGCTTTCTATAATAAACCCAATCCCAGGTGAACTTTTAATTCTAAAGGAGGACTTGGGGCATAGCAGCATGCATGTTTCTCCAAAGCTGTCATCTTCCAGCTGTGGCCTCAACAACATGCAGGACATGTTTCACCAGATCAGCTCTGGCGTGTTGGGTTACGTATGAAAAGCTTATTGAAGCTGACATCAGGCCTAGGTTTGGGTTTGTCTTTGTGGGCCTGAGCTGAATTAATCATAATCCACATGTTCAAGTCATGAGGGCTTGTTGTGGCTCTTGCCCATTTGCATTGACAAGTTGTCCTCCAAGCAGTTTCATAAAATCGTATTACTGCTCCATCAGGGGAAGGCCATACGTGACATAAGGAAACTTTTCAAAGTGAATTTGCATTCAGACGAGATCATATATTCAGTGCGATCAAAGGAAAATCATGCTTCATATACTTCAATACAGAGTGATGAGAGACATAACTCAAAATTTATTATTGATTGATTAAGCACAAATCAACATCTCTCTTACTCTGTCATCTTTTGCATTTGGTTCTTATTTACCCCATCTCCAGGCCAACAAACAGACTAAAAAAAGTAAATTAACCCAGACACTTCATAGTCAGAATATGGGCCAATTAACAAAGCAACCAGTGAGAGTTACTGAGGGTTTTCTAAATAAATAAATATATAAATAAATAAATAAATAAATGCAGGGAGTCAAGCAGCAGGTTAGATTGGGGCCAGTGTGGTACAGGGGCTCAATCTTCAGACGGCAGCCTGTCGGTGCTGATAAAAGCCACTTGTCTGTCATCGCTGATTCTTACCTCCAGTCAGCCAGGCTGTCAGGCCGTCAAAGGCAATCTGGTAAAGTGCCAGAGGCAGGAGAGCCAATGAGGAAGAGGGACAATGGAGGAGTACAAGTTCAGATCCGCTCTGTAGATGATGGAGAGAATGCTCTATAAAAGGCCTCAAAGGGGCCATGACAGCATTTTGTGCTGTTATTTATTGCAAAGGCATGCTTTATGACTTGGGTGTGTCTGTTTAAAAGAAGAATCAGATGGCACACTATTGTTTATGTGCCATATGCAGGAATTGGATGGTGATGCACTGGCCCTTCTGTGTATCTCTTCCGCATCCAAAATGTCATTTGATGTTGGAGTTCCAGTACTTTAAATTCACTTGCCATCCAGCTGTATATTTAGAGGAGAAAGTGAGGTCATTCATTTTTACAATTGCCCACTGCTGGGTATGATAAATGTATTCATTTTGTCTTGATTCATTCATAAAGTGGCACATTTATGCCATAGCCCACGTCTCCACTTCCTGTAGAGGAATCATATCCCTGGAACAAATAACCATTTGGTAGCACATATTTAGCAATTATTGGTGAGTTCCAAAGCCAAGTTTCTGATATGTGCTGTGCCAGATGGCCACTGATGGCATCATTTTTTCAGCCAAGTGTAATATATGAAATGTTTTCATTTTGCCATTCAATTTTAACGACATGCTCACATGCATAGAAAGGGAATCTTATAGCTGTTTTTTTATGATTGAACAAATCATAGTCTGAAACATGCACATGCATGCACATGGCCTTCGACAAACAATTTGTCATATGAATACCTAATAAGAAAAAATATCAATATAATATGTAGGAATTGTCACTATTTATTCTGTATTTATAAACATTCCCAAACAAACATTGCATATCTTGGTGGGCCTTTTTTTCCCATCATCCACTATAGTATTCAACAGCAAGCAATACTGTTTTGCATTTATAGTAGCATATATGTATAAATTATTTTAAAGGATTTTTATAAAACCTTTAGTTAGTTATATGCAATCATTCATCATCATTCATAATTATAATCATTCATCTTCAGTAACTGCTTTATCCTTGTCAGGGTTGCCGTGGATCCTATTCCAGGGACACTGGGCGTAAGGTGGGAATACACCCTGCATGGGATGCTAGTCCATCACATGTAATTGAGTTAGGCATAAGTACAGCAAAATAATTCTGAGAGATACTTACCCCCATTTTACATTTAAAAATGTAACCTAATCAGCATTTATCTTAATGTAGTAGTGTACATTTCAGAGAAAGGAGACACATGGCTAGGCCACCACCAGTGGACTAAATGTCATTAGTCTTAGTTCTCGTTAATGAATTTTGCAGTGACGTCTGCAGATTATTCAAAGTCAGTTTGGAATTGAGCACAGTGAAATATGATTCTGCCTAGCTCAAGCAGTAAGACAGCGTTCAAGTGACAGCTCTGTACTGCGCCGATCAGCCTGTGCAGCTGTGTTAATCTTACAGACACTCAAATGGAAGACTTTTAGACGTAAGATCACTTTGCCTCCTCTAATAGTCTGTGCCTGTGAACAGAGAACAGATCTTCATTAGACTTGGAATTACTAGGGGTTAAATGCAGCACCTCCATGATCTAAAGACAACAACATCTAGTCCAGGATGAGGTCTGAAATAATAATTACACGTCTCAATACAGCCAGCCATTCCATACCATCTGTTTTTACCCTTCTTTGCTGACCAGTTTATTCCAATCTAAACCTTAATATAGGGACCATGACACTGTGAGGCCACACTTGACCTTATCCCGAAGATCCCTCTGTAAGCACTCAGCACAAATCACCAGCGTACTTCTATTTCACCAGGAAATGGATGGAACTTGTTTGTTTGGGTTGCAGTCACACAATAGCAGGTCCTCTCTGCCCTTCACATGGACTTTGTATCAGATTTCATGCTGTAGACCAGAATGGTATTAAAAGTTCAGAGTTCAGCTTGCAGGTTGAGCTGGTTTGCAACTGACACTGCGCTAATTCCTAGTTAACTGTTTGTATGGGAAATCAATGTTAGCATCAGGGACAGCAGGGATCCTTTTTTCTCATGGTTTTCTTATTTAGAAAATGCGTTCAATGTCACTGATTCTGGGGAGCGACTAAATCTGACGACACACCACACTTGGTATGCATGGTTGTATGTTAGGGATGTAACTGAAAATATATGAAAATGAATATGAATACATTATTTAGAATGAACAGATTATGTGTTCTAAACAGATACAAATGCAGATATGAATAGGAGGTGCACTATTCATTTTTTTTTCCACAGGGCATCTGATTGTAGCTAGAGGTGTGTGTCAGGACTAGGATCCCACAGGACACAGAAACAAGTGGACAAGCATGAGGTTTTTTACTTTCATGCGAGCATGAGCGAGCTGTCAGATATGAAGCGCACACTCAGTAACATGAATGAGCGATGCATTTACAGTGTTCATGGTAGTTTTAGTTTAGTGTTAGTTAGTGTGAGTTTCTTTATATTTTCAGAAATAGATCCAGCTAAATTCGTTAGAAAATATTGTGATCAGGAACAAACAAAATATTAACTGCCAAAGCAGAATTAAAAAAAAAAAAACAATCCTGTGCAACATCTCTACTTTATAAATTATGAATTCATATTATGTACCAGAGATTTAGGAAGTGTCAGAACCAGAATTCACAGACTATGCTTACAGTGTAGTCATTTCTGCCTCTGAGCTTTTTTCCCCATTGTTTTCCGGTGGTAAGGTTAATATTTATTGCCAAAAAAAAAAAAGTTCCACTTTAGGCCACACCCACTTCAGGTTAAAAATCCAAAGACAGATACAGATATGGATATTTGGCACATGAAACAGATACAGATACAGATATAGGCATTGCATTACACCCCTGTTTTATGTGTAGTATCTGAAGGGGTATGCTCTCCTTAGCTGCAGTGTCCAAGTGGAATCTAGTCAGAGAAAACATTTTTTTTTAACTAACTCTTCTTAGTGGGACATTTGTAGGAACCTGAACTAATACTGACATTTATCTAACCTTATAGCTGTGGGGAAATTCATGTTGAAGTCTAATAGCATGAAAATATACTGATTCTTGTGCATACTGAATTTATATATTCAAAGCGTGCCCCAGCTACTTAGCATTATAAACAGACTCATTAACTTCAGTTTTTTATTTAGTGCACCACATGCCTATGCTCATAAATATGCAGGTGTGATTTATTCACTTAATGTTTACTGTGAGCTGCTCTGCAGAGATAGATCTAGGTGAACCCTTGCCTCCCACATACCATAACCACATGCAGCCTCGAGATGAGATGACTTTGCTTGCACCCTGACTTCAAACGCAAAATCTTCATCAGTGACCGACCCTGCCAGAGTTAACCTTGCCACGGCTTGCCTACGTTATTCGACGTTCCTTCTGCCCTCCATCTCCCAGCCTTAAAGCACCGACTGTCTCCATGGACGCATCTTTGAAGTCGGCAGATTGGGATTTAAGTTATTCAGGGTGAATGGCTTAAAACAAAAGTGGCATTCTTCATTCGCAGCTCATTCCCCACTGTGCCTCCCGAATGAACCTGCTGCAAACAGCCAGGATCCTTCCCATTGCTGTCCAATTAACTCTGCCACCAAGCCGTGCTAGCAAATCACCCAGCCAGATTAAAAGATCAGCCCAAATTAATGTAGACATCGCGGAGCAGGCCTACACTGCTTCCTCTTCGGGAAGTCTTTCTGATTTGAAATGTAAGGAACAGATAGCAGACCAGACAAAGGGGTGATATTCTTAAAACATGACAGAAGGATCGGCTTGTAACAAGATCAACAAGTGAGAAGAATTTAAAATAGAGATTCAAAAGGCTTCTGCGCGCACCATGTGACTATATTTTTCAACCTCAGTACAGCTTATTTATTAAAAAGTGACTCTGTGTGTGTTTGTAGGTTTTTCATATGTGCATTCGCATTCATGTGTGGCTATGAGTTGGAGGTCACGTATGATTGACAGGCAGAACAGATGGTGAATGAAGCCCATGCTGCAGATTCCAACAGGGGGAATTCCTGCTTTTGTTTTTCCCTTATCTCCTGTAAGGCTAGTGGATGAAAGTTTCTCTTGCTGTGCTGGTCACTGACCTCTCCTGTTGTCCATGCACATCCTGTCCAAAAGCACATTATTCATTATCTTTGTCTGGATGAAATTCTTCACATATTAACACATCCTGATTTTCAAGAATCGTTCCAGCCTCTACATAAACATACATACATAAACCTATGTATAGAACAATTGGACAACTAATAATTGGATGCGCTAATGATGCTCATTAATCATGGCTGTCTCATAAGCAGTACCATCTGAAATATGGTTCAAGCATTTAGAGTGAAACCTAGTTATGGAATAAAAAGCATGAACAGCATAAGGCCACTGCTCTCTCTCCTGACAGTGGGCACACAGTGTCTCTCCCTGTCTCTTCCACCGGTGAAGCAGCACATCATTAGCAGCTCTTTGTGCACTTCACCTCTTTCCTTCTCATTTGTCTCAGGCTATCTTGACACAGTTCTGACACCCATGACATGTTTGAGTTTGGGGCCTGTTTATGCTCTACCTTCTTCTCCCCTTCTTTGTTTCTCTGCTCTTTCAGCACTAGCTGTCAGTCAGAGGAGTCTTTGCCAATTTGCCAATGCTTTAATAGGGATTTCTCCCTGTGCTTCCTGCCTCCTTTTGCACTGTGACTCTCTCTCTCTCACACACACACACACAAATACATACATACATACATACATATATATATATATATATATATATATATATATATATATATATATATATATATATATATATACCAATCAGCCATAACATTATAACCACTGACAGGTGAAGTGAATAACATTGATTATATCATTACAGTGGCACTTGTCAAGGGGTGGATATATTAGGCAGCAACTGAACAATCAGTTCTCAAAATCTGATGTGTTGGAAGCAGGAAAAATGGGCAAGCGTAAAGATCTGAGTGATTGACAAAGACCAAATTATGACTGTGTCAGGTCATCTCCAAAACGGCAGGTCTTGTGGGGTGTTTCCGGTATGCAGTGGTTAGTGCCTACCAAAAGTGGTCCAAGGAATGACAACCAGTGACAGGATCATGGACACCCAAGGCCCATTCACGAGCATGGGGAGTGAAGATTCCATCTGGTCCGATCACAGAGAAAAGCTACTGTAGCATAAATTGCTGGGGGTTTTTTGTCTGATCTCCTTTTCCTATGATGAAACATTTCTATCCTGATGGGATATTGGCAATTCCCCCATCCACAAAGCACAAAGGTTTACTCAATGGTTTGATGAGTATAAAAATCTATGTAAATGATAGTATATGGCCTCTGCAGTCAGCCAAGCACAACCCTGTCGAACACTTGTGGGATATAGAATTACATAATGACTTAAAATCCACACCAGCTCTGTCAAAGGTGTATTAAATTCCTGTGCTGTGCTTATTCGCAACTCTGTTCCATCTCCATTAAATGGAAGGTAAGTTCACACCTTCTGCATGCTGTGAACTTAACTTCCACTTATTTTGCGTGTGAAGTCAATACTGTTATAATTAGCTAGATCACTCATTTGACTTTGTGGCTAAAAAATGTACTCACTCACTCACTTTCACTAACCACTTTATCTTGGTCAGTGTCATGGTGGATCCAAAGTCTATCCTGGGAACACCGGGCGTGAGGCTGGAATATACTCTGGATGGGACACCAGTCCATCACAAGGCACCATGTACACTCATTCACACCTTGGGGCAATTTAGCATAGCCAGTCTATCTACTGGCAGGTTTTAGGAGTTGGGTGGAACCTGCAGAACCCCTGGACATGCACAGAACCTGTGTATATGCACAGAAACTTCACATAGACTGTAACCCAAGCTCAGGAATGAATGAAGGACCCTGGAGCTGTGAGGCAGCAAAACTACCCACTGTACCTCCATGCCACCAAAAACCTATTTAAAAGAGCAAAATATAGACTTGCCAGTACATTTTTTTTAATGTAACCTGCATCATGTAGCCTGACATACCATATAAAGTTATGCTTAATAACAGCTATAATTATAAAGGCTTGTAACCATACACATTCCATATAGAATTTAGTTTCAAGTAAAGCAGCTAACGTGATCTGTTGGAAAACCATAGCCTGTCCAAAGTGCCAAGAATGTGCAAAGCTGTCATCACTGCTGCTCAAGAATATGAAATATGAGAAGTTTTATTTTGCTTTATTCTGCCTAATAAATGCATGGACTGGACAGGATAATAAAATGCCATCATTATTTTAAGAACTATTTACTTAATATTGGATGACTGGATTAAACACTGCAGTAATTTTGTGCCACACACACTACTCTCTTTAAGTGTATGGTGTCTCAGTATAATCCACATATAATGATTTAGTGGTGTATGGTTGAATGGAATAATATTTATTGAATGGCAGATGAAACTTTAGAAGTTGATCACGGTGCAGGGCTGCACTGCTGTGGTTTACTATGGTTTATTTGGTTGTGGACATGATTACAGGAGGCTGTTATTAATCCAGTCTGCTTCACAGAGTCTTAAAGTGAACTATATGCATGGTCTGAAAGTGATGTATGGTCTTAAAAAAGCTCCACCTGCAGAAGACCTAACAAAAACACGAACTCCAGTGTCTTAACACGGACGTCTCCTGTTTCGGGACAGCTGCAGCCCACACAAGCACATACAAAGAGTTATGGGGCATGTTGAAATCGGACTCAAACGCCTTCAGATCTTTTGGCTAAATGTTAAACTTTCTGAATCTATCATACACCAGCACGGCTGCTCTATAACCTTCTTCTGATGTACAGTATTTAAAAAATAAGATTCTAGTGAGGAGTTTTGTATTTCGAAGCAAATTATATTTTTTTTATTAATAATCCATCATCTCTTGTCTTGAGTCAAACGGCATAATCTTACATTGTAATTTGCTGTACTATTTTTAATAGTCAACTTACAGCAGCTTCAGCTGTGGCTGTTGACTTGTATAGTGTTTCATTACTGCGTGTGCTGTACTGTGTATCTAATGCAGCATGTCTGTAATTAGAGCGAGAAATTCGAGCGTCTGCGTTCCTCCTGCCTGTTTTGCTTAGATGGCCATTCAGAGTGTGCATGCTAAGAGATGTTTTCCTTGGCCTGCTACCGAGAAAATGCACTGGCCAGCGACCCCTCGCCTTGGAGCGGAGTGGGGAGGTAGAAAAAACCAAGTTGACTCTGACAAATGCAAGCGATTGGACATGCTCTATAAATCATCACCCACATCCTTCTAGACTGCAGGGAAAATGAGATGAGGGGGTAAGGGAGGAACCTGTATGTGTGTGTGTGTGTGTAAAATAGTAAGAGATAGGGTAGATGAAGCATGATTGTGCGGCTGGAAAAAGAGTCCAACTTCCAACTTGCAGAGATACTGTATGAGTGGAGAAGGATAGAGAGATAGAGAGTTGACAACAGAGGTGCTGCTCATGACAGAAAACGAGATTGATTAGGATGATGTAGGAGACGGGGAGTTCGGTCTGGATATGGGAGTGTGTGCACAAGAAAACAAGAGAGAGAATGTATAGAGAGTGCATAGAGATGGGGTGTGTATGTGTGTGTCTGGTTGTGTGTGTGTGTGTGTGTGTGTCTGTGTGTGTAAAGAGCGCTATTCATTGCAGGCAGCTGGAAGTACTCAGAGCTGCTGCACAGAGCAAGAACAGTACCAGCCCAGACTCCACTCTCCCCTCACTGAGAGCTGCCTCAGTCAAAGCCCCTATAGAGAGAGAGGCCTGCGTCTCACCAGTGGCATAGCCTCTAAACTAGAACAACACAAAGGCCAGCAGGAGCACACAGCAGCCCCTCTCAGGAAATTGGCCTTGTTTTGACTGTATGCTGCCGTGCTAAGAATAAAACCAGGGCAGGCCACTGTTAGTTCAGACATACAATATTCTCCCTGATGTGCCATGCTTTTAAGTCAGCCATATTTTCGGCTTCTGAGATGAAAGAGGATTTACATATCAATTACCAGACAACAAACTCTCTATATTTCCAAGTCCTATTTAGACCAGAAGCCTGTTTTCTTTTTTAAGTTGAGATGTTTTAGCAAAGCAAACTCCAAATCATAAAGATACATATGGATCTTGGATATAAAACAGAGGAAAATCTGGTGGAACTGGGAGGGACCAGCATTTTCTTTAAAAGCAACATGTAAAATGTTACTGTGCACAGCTGTGGACTGGCTGAAGGGGTATTCAAGCAACTGGCAAAAAAGTAGATCCTGCTGAATACCCATATGTTTAAAATGTCAACCCAGGACAAGTGAGAACAGGTGCTGGAACCCAGCCTGGACGCTCAGAGTTATTGAATACTTCTCCTTGTTGTAACATCAAGACTTTTCTGTCTGGCCCAGTGCCTTTCTGTTTAACTGTCTCTGTTTCTGGTCATGGACACCTCTTCTTACGATGGAAAAAAGTAATCAGTTGGTCTCATCCTCTCTTTCTCACCAGAGGAAAATCAGCAAATCAAGGTAACGTTTTCAACAGGTCATTTGAGTGGATTTGGTTTCCTTTCAACAAATAGAGCCCCTAGCTTGAGGGCAAGGAGAGGACAATCAGAGAGAGAGAGAGAGAAAGAGAGAGAGAGAGAGAGAGGGTGATACTATCCCATAAATCTGTTACCAATTATGGCAGCTTTGCATTTCTTCCTGATATCTGACAGCATAGGTTGAGCACTGAGCACACTTTATCACCATCTTGAGTTTACATAACACTGAAACATTGGCAATTATTGGCAACTATTTGGAGATTTTCAACAATTATCTGAATTTCAAAGCGATGACAAATCAGATCAGAGTGAGGTTATGTCAGAAGGTGTGTCTGATTACCACCTGATGCTCAGTGTGATTCATAATTCATTTACACTTAAACGTTTACTTTTAAAAAACAAATTGTGGAAGCATTGTAAGGAAATCAAGAGAAGAACACATCAGGAGTATTTCAAACAAGATTAGGCGAGCTTAGTCTAGCCTGTGGGGACCACTGGATGCCCATGTGCGTAATTACTTCTTTTTGTCCAAAAATGTACTTTGATTTTGATAAGGGAAAAAGAAAATTGACCGTTTCTCAAAGGGAAATTAAGGATTGATACAAAAAATTTGAACAAGCAGCTAACATTGCCCCATATAACAGTATTAGCTAACCAGCCATCCTTGAACATTCATTTATTTATTCACTCATCTTCAGTAAGTGCTTTATTCTGCTCAGGTTCATGGTGGATCTCGAGCCTATCCCAGGAACCCTGGATGTAGGGCTGGAATACACCCTGGATAGGACACCAGTCTATCGCAGCGCATCATACACACACACACACACACACACACACACACACACACACACATTGACACCTATGGGTAATTTAGCATATCCAATCCACATAACAGTATGCTTTTGGAACATGGGAGGAAACCAGAGAACCCAGAGGAACCCCTTGCAAAACTCCACACAGACAGTAACCTGAGTTCAGGATTGAACCAGAGAAACCGTGAAGTTTCTGTGATAACTGTTGCACCATCTTGCTGCCCCATCTGTAAATATTGAGCCCCGAGCAAAGCAAAACTGGTAGTTTTAGAGGAAATTCTCATTCCTAGATCTTGTCCATGTGCATAAATAACTATTTATGTTTAAATGATTAGTGGGGTAACAGTAGTCCCTCTTTATGATAACCAAATTATAAATCATTGCCGTCAGTGCTAACATGTCCACTTTACCTTATGTGATTGTTGGCATCATTGCAAACAAATTGTTGCTACTGATGGTCCCTAAAATAGCAGATCTTACATTGTGTGTCCTTAATAGAAGTTATAGTCTTCCCTCTTTGACATATTTCATTCAGACAGTAAATGAGTCTGTCTTTTGGAACGAGACACTAAGATAAACAAATCATTGGATGGTTCCTTTTGTGCAGTTGCTGTTGATGAGCTTCATGATTATATAACAGATATTTTAGAAAGTTGGCACACGCTTATCTCTCAGTGTTCTTAGATATGCGTTAATTGCGATCCGCTCTATCTTGGCCAATATTTGCTCATCTGCCATTGAACTGGCCAGTGTTTGAATCATTGAATCTTTCGGTGACCCATTCTTCCCACCCTCAATCCCACACTCCTCCACAGAAATGTTTACCAGTCTTTCTCACTCCGTTGTTATTTTTGTTTGTATCTGCCTGTTGCATATTTTCTAGTGAACCTAGTTGGTTCTATTCCCTAAAATATAAACAAATTTGTAATTTAACAGTGACATAAAGCAGTTACTGTAAATGAGTGAATGAATGTGGTAAATGTGTCACAATGCATCCAATTCACTCTCATGTTAATCACCATGGCGCTTCTTTGATCTCACTCCCACCTGCATGAGAGTAAAAAAAAAAAAAAAAACACTCCTAGACTTTCTTTGTTGGGTCCCATGGGATCCCATTCCCAATGCATGCATCTCAAGCTTCATGATCAGGCTACGCATTTGGGAAAGATGTGCAATTTTTAAAGACTATTCCAGCATATGATACATGAAACTGCCTGCGAGTTGTTTTTTAGAAACTCATAAAACTGCTATGAAAGTATATTGGCTTTTTTACATAATATATACAAATTCTCAGGATATCAGTTAAATAATTAGCTGAACATTAATTAGCCCAGCAAAAAGATTTGAAAGATTCACATAGGCAACATTAACATGTTTAGCTGTAATGTATTTGTTTAAATCAGTGGGAAAGCCAGTGTGAAGGGATGGAGTAGAACTTTTACAGATCTGTTTCGTTGGCCAGTGGCAATAATGGCACCAGGACAAAAAAGTGTCAGAGTTCCACTGCTCCCATCCTAGACACAACACCAAGACACTTAAATGAGGAACTTATCTAGCATACGCTATGGACATTGGGAAGAGATAAATGGACCTCTGGTTTATTATATGTTTGTTGGCCTGAGTACATCAGACCATATGGAATGAAACGCTACATTAAATTCATCCTGTATGTGCTTCATCCATCAATAGTTGTCACCATGCTCAACTTGCTTCCAGCATAAAGGACTGTTCATATGGCTTAGATTGTCCAAAGAACTATATATTATCTGTGCAGTAAGTGTTTATTAGTTTATCTAACATTGGAATAAATGCAACATTTTTGTCCAAAATGTATTCATATTTTGTGAGATAGCTTTAAGAATACTAGGATACACATTTATGTTTATTCCTTTATATATTTTTTTTATATAAAAATATATATATATATATATATATATTTTTTTTTTCGGAGGGGGAGGGTTATATATGGTGTTATTGAAAGCAACTGAATCTAAGAATTTTGCACTGTTCTATTATGTATACTGGAGATTACTCATTTAAATAGAAGTGATATTTAAATAGAAGAGATAATCTTGGGATTACTTCCTTGAAAAACAAGGACTCATAACTAAAAGCTAAGATGTCTATAGCTGTCTTTCCCTCATTCCCTCCATCCCATGGATGAAGATCAGTTTGATCTTAAGCATGGTGTTATATAGTGCTATTGCCATGAGAGCACTGAGTTTAAAGCAGGGAACAAAAGAGTGATCTAATCACAGCAGCGTAATAGGGCATGTTACATAACATAAATTCCTGCACTCTGAGCCCTTTCAATGGCTCTTTTCATAGTGCACAGAGCCAGACATGGCCTCACCCTACTGCCAGCCATATTTACACATATCATGTTTAAACATGTTTACACTTGAGACAACCTATTGTAAAGCCTTTGATAAAGTGTTCACATAGTTTACAACACTTGTAAACAAGACAGAAGAGTTGAGTTGACTTTTCATCTATTTCATTGTATACTTTTGACTCCATTGTACATAACTGCCAAGCACTCACTCACAAGTTCATGATAAAAAGTATTGTGTCGAAATGAAATGATTTGAGACAGGCATGGTGGCACAGTGGGTAGCGTTGTCGCCTCAGGGCTCCAGGGTCCCCGATCGCCGTCTCTGTCCATGTGAAGTATTGCATGTTCTCCCCGTGTCCATGTAGGTTTCCTTTGGGTTCACCAGTTTCCTCTCACCTCCCAAACACATGTAAGTGGACTGTGTGCATGGTGCTCTGGGAAGGACTTGCGTCCCATCCAGGGTGTATTCCCACCTAGAGTGTGTTCTGGGATAGACTCTGGATCTGCCGTGGCCTTGTCCAGGACACTGATGAATAAATGAATTAATAAATTCATGTTATAGGGAATTCAGGAGATCATGTAGTCCAATATCTTCAATCCAAGAGTATATAGAATGAGGCTGAGGCCATGTCCATTAATATGTTACCATTACAAGTCTTTCTGAGATACGGCCTTCTGTCCACAATGAAACGTCATTTCATTTTCGATCAAAGAAAACGCATCTTACTGAAAACATTATCCAGCTTCAGATACAATTTGCCATGGATTGGATTAAATGGACATGTTTAAAAATGCTGATGTCTAACACATCTAAAGCAGAGGGCAGTTAAATTAGCTCCTGCCAGTTCTGCATGCAGTGTGTACACTGCTGTACATTCAACCTCTGCATGCTCAGTGCTGTTACCTTCCGAGTCTGTCGTCACTTAAAATTTTTTGTCTTTATTATGTTTGTTTGTATGTATGTGTATGTCTGTTTTGATTTTTTACATAGTTTGCATTTGTCTTGGCATTCAATGTGGACAGCAAAGAAAGAATTTCATTGTACAGGGAAACTTGGTTTTCCTCACTGTGCACATGACAATAAACGCTTTGAATCTTGAATCTTAACTTATTCCTCTCTCTTGGCATGCATTACATAAAACATGTAGCATTTCTATAGGTAGCATTCACATTTTACTTCTGCTTATACAGAATAGCTGTTTTCCTATCATCTCCGTGTTTTACTGTGGATGAAAAACATTTTAGATACAATGCTAAATCACCAATAAGGATGAAACAATGACTGTGAAAATGACATTTTCGAATGGTATCCATATTACTGTGGACACGGCCTGAGTGTATGATCGTTAGTATCTTATTGATGTTGAGATATTCAGAACTGAAGACTATGTGAGTCCCGATGAAGCCAAGATGGCGAAGAACACTGCAGAAGAATGAATGAATGAATGAATGAATAAATAAATAAATAAATAAATAAATAAATAAAATTGGATTCAATGCTCATTTGTGCCAACTGCTCTCCCTAGGTTTGAATAATAACAGGATCATTCTGTTTCTCTTTTAATGACAACTAACAGGCAATTTACCAGCCAGATAGTGAAGTTCCCCTCCAAGCTTCCTTCTAAAATAAATTCAGATTTATGGAAAAAAAAAATTCTCAGATCCACTCCTGCTCTGTAATACAGGAACAGTCATATTTCAGAGAAAAACTATAAATGAAGGTGAAATTCTCAGCTGCACCTAACAAGTGTTAAAAACCGACATAGTGACTCCTGTACTTGTCAGCGTATCTGCCTGGGAATAGGACAGCTCAAAGATTTGTGCAAATACAAAGTTGTGTGCAAATATTTCACAGGTAGCAAATTTATTACAAGTTGTCTGCTGTTACAAAGACTGAACATTGTCCTGTTCAAAAGTGTTTTTCTCTGAACTGCAACCAAATCTTTTGATGTTTTCTCATCCTCCACTTTCACTATCATCTCCATTCATTCTCTTCTGTCAGATATTGCTCCTGGGAGAGCAGCTTCATTGGAAACACCTGTGTGAGAACGCTTTGTACATACATACTTTTATTCCCAATTTCCTTTCTGACATTTCAAGAGAAAGATTAACATCTAATTCCTAAATGTGATGTATGAATTCAGTTCATTTATGATCCGTAAACAGTGTATAAACAGAGATTATATAATTAGTTATTTATGAAGTTAAGCTATAACCACTGTATATATGTGCCATTAATATTTATATACAGTTCTAGTAGTTATCAGGTTGCTCAGTCTTGCTTGAGAAAGTGTATTCATTTGTGCCTCAATACATATTTGAATTATATGTTATTACTATGTAGGATAATAAAGCAATACTGGTATTGGTCACAGCGCTTACACAAACACCATATCCAACGTCATTCACTTGCTGTTTAGATGTTCACATGTTGTTTTGATCCCTTTCTGACAAACCACCCTCTGAGGGCTAACGCAGCTATGTGTGTGCAAGTGTGTAATCGTAGCGAGAAAGAAGGAGCAGTGATCTGAAGGACATGGATCTTAGCCAGCACATATCTTACATGCTCCACATCATAAGGACGCAAGAAGCCATGGCCCCACAGCCTCTCCCATCTGCCATGAGGCTCCAAACTCTTCATGCAAGCCCAAATCCTGCCACCACCCCTAGTTTACCACTAGCCCTGGTCACTATACAGCCTAATTACACTTTTCCACACTCAGTTCTTGTATGTTATAATGAGAGATTTCTGACTTTTGCTGTAATGCCGGAAGCCATATATTTCTCTTAGTGGCTAAGCCATTTCCTGCTCAAAGATGACTACTATGCAAGAGAACTGCAGGCCTGTCTTTACGCATAATTGGAGATTTCCTCCAGCTGTCACATTCAGGTAAACACCTTGCCCTTTTTCCCAATTACCTCCCTTCCATGTGTCTCTTGAGATATTTTATAGTTTGCATGAGCTCTGCATTCATGCTGTCAGTTTAAACTATTAAAGTCTAGAAGACAGCATTTCCAGAACGCGAAAAGCCGATGAACTCAATCCAAGAGTTACATTCATCATGCTCATGTCTGCATTTGGGTTTGTGCGGAGTCGTGGTGTAAAACCTGTCAGGAGTTGCTAATGCGCTATTATATGATAAGGATCAGCACTGATCCAAAGCCCTTCCTCTGCTTTCATCAGCAAACAGGCAGTATGTGAGTAATGGTGGGTTATTCAGGATGAGCCGACTGAGTCATGAGCCTTCGCCAAGCTCAGGCTGGCCTGACCACAATTAGCATGCCGATGTAGTTCACCTCCATCAATCACAACTAAACTCTATAAGAAACTATATGTCTGCTCAATATCATTGCTGTGTTTGAGTTCATGAATAGTATTAGCACTCATAATTGAGGACTGGGCCAAAGAAAGTGTTACACTCTTAATATTTATCTTCCCATCTACAAGCAGCTATTGCACTTGTCCTGAGCAATCGCACTGACTCACTTGGGAGTGGAACAAGAGCCAAGACGTCACCTCTCCTCCTAATTAAACTTCAGCCATAGTCTATTGACATGTCCAGTTCTTGATTAAATAATCACCTAAACACTATAAGCCTCTGTGATTGAGTCGTAATCCAGAGTGAGATGGAGATGTGGTCAGCATTAGCCTCCCAGGCTTGATGAGCTCATTGTTTCAGTCTCACAGGCTCAGCCTGACACAGAGTTTTTTTTTTTTTTTTTTTTTTTTAACTACGGCGGCGTATTCCCTTATTCTCCTCCTGTCACTGAGTTCACCCTTGTGTTCATCCTGTGAGCCGAGCGCACACCCTTTGACCCAGTGACAGGTACAAGTGGGAGTTTGGTGAGGAAAAAGGAAGCACCCAGAGCTGCACATACATCTCACTGATGTGCCCTCTTCGTTGCTACCTGTCTTCTCTCTCACATGCACACACACTTACACATACCCCTGGGAGGAAGATAAATCTCTCCCAGGAAGGAGTAAAATGTCGTCTCAGGAAGTAGTTGTGAGCTGGATTGCACCCAGACTCTATTCAGGAAGGAACTAAGGGCAATGGGTTCGTTTGAGTATGAATTATACAACATACCATAATAACAGCTATGTGAAAGACACGACTGTTTACATAAACGAGTTCTCAGATTTATTGATCAATCATCTATGCTTGCGTGTTGAGACAATTCCCAGCAAATCCGAGTGCTAATCCTTGTCTAGGTACCTCTGTAAACTCACACACAGCTGCAGGAGATATAATTAAAATGCAGGTCCTAATTTCCATTCAAGTCGATTATTGCTTTGACTGCTCACCGTTATATTGTGGCCAGTGGCATAGCCTCAGGAGATGGATGGATGGGATTGGGGTGGACCATCAGTTGATTTTTTGGGAAATGAGTTTGGAGGTCCTCATCCATCACATCTTACAGGGAAGTTTTGACAGCCAGAGGTCAGCTCAGTGTGGCAAGAGTGAACAAGATGGATGTTATTAATTTGGGTAATGAAGAGTTAACTATCTTGGGGAAAGCGTCTCTCCACGTCGAAGAAAGTCTTATTTAATTCGTCTCATCTAATGGAAGACACCAGAACGCAAGACGTGATTGACAACAGGCCCCCAGACGTAATTCCCCGCAGACGCTCCGCTTAAGTTCCATCCCTTGTTAATCTCAGCTATAATGAATCGCAAAACTAAGGTTAAACTGCCAGTGTGAATTCATTATCGCTAATAGATTAGTTCATAAGATAATTTACAGTGGGTTTTTCATTAGCGCTAAATGTCTTTGATTTAACATGGATTTCTTTGGCCTTTCTAGCCCATCAATTTTGGCCGCAGTGGTCATTGTCTCACTCAGTGTGACCTCTTCACTTTATTACTTGGCTGAAGAATGAATATGGCCAGTGCCTGATGACCTGAATGATTACTCTGTTTTTCAGCACAAGTACAGGACTCCATTTACCTGCTCTCTGAGAATAATGGGCAAGGAATGTTATCTGTCAAATTTATCCTTGACCCAGTGCATTCTAATGACAGAATTTATAGCAGCCCTAAGATAACACTCTTTGCTGATCAGTAAGGTAGCGAGTGCACACTTAATACTCTGACAACAAAAGACTTCAATATAGAGGAGAATGGAAATTAGCATTTTAATATAACGGCTTTATATGAATATTCGGGCTGTGTTTAGAGACTGTTTGATATCGCTTTCTGATTATATGAATGGTAAATTTTACATGCAATTACCTCAGTACATCTCACATCAACTGTCATTTTCTAGAGCGGAAATATGTGGAGTTCAAACATAGTGCTTACATATACAGTGTAATATGACCTTACTATAAAAAGATTCTGTCTGCCATTCATTCTGTACCCATGTAGAACCGTATAATACTACTGTAAGTTGACGATAGAACGATTACTATGTTTAGACCTTGACTTTGAACAATGTTGCATGTTATGTGAATAAAGTAGATGATTCATTTTATTTTTTGAAATGGCCTACAACCATTTCACTCATTGCAATCAATCTAATTATATTTGCTTGGCCAATAGTGAAAATGACAAATTAAAGAACATAGTTTTTAGTTTATTTTATTTATAGGTTAAAGACAAAAAGGATTTTTCTTAAAAAACAAAAAAGGAATATTCTTTTTTTAAAAAAAATAAATGCCACAGTGTTGTGTGTTGTTAATTTGTGATTTTATAATTTCAGAAATATTTGATATTAGAATTGATATTTATATGTTATTAACAATTTTCTGTAAAATGAGCAGCCTTCGGACAAAATTAAGAAGCATTTTTTATTTTTTTGACCCTTTTGTATTTTTTTAAATGACCACAGTGGTTAATCCACATATGAAATATAATGTGATTGTTGTTCTTAATATTCTTTCATATGCCTCAGATGTACACATAAAAGCATGCAATATTTTCAGGTCAGTCACTTCATTATATAAATTTGTTTTTCGGTGTACCTGAGAGGGACGATGTAATTACACGTGGTATAATTAAACTCGCACATTAAAGGCATCAGCTTGGATCAAATTTCCCAAAGTGACAAACAACTAATCGAGTGGTGCTGAAACTAATTATCAGAAGTTGTTGTTAAATGCCTATTACCATAGACCACAGTGATGATTTGTAAGCCTTAATGGAGTTTGAATCTTCATAGGAATATGGAATGTCCATGTGATGGCCAGGAACTCTGTTCTCTTAAACATCTCTCTTTGCAAACTCTCACGTTCCAGTATGTGAAAAGAGGTCTGGAGGTGAACTGAATGAAAATGTGCATATTTATTCTGCACAGATGTTTATTGGTATGTTTTGCCCCCCTTTAAACAGCCTTCTCAGCTCCAGTGAAACGCCTCGCGGGTCATTACTCTATTAAGCAGAGCTGTGGCCACATTGAACAAATTTACTGTGAAAACATGCTCACTTTTAAACAATTTCCTCCATCCAGGCTCTGAATGATCAAACATGGTAAAGCAGATCTCTTTTTTCCCTCATTAAAAAGGCAACTGCTCTACAAAAAGTCTCATGTGTTTCCATTTGTGGAGGAAGAAGCTACAGAAGAAAGATCTGTCTTTTTTTATCTGCTCAACAGTCATTTTTTATTGAGATTATCACTAGAGTAGGAAGATGTAAGAGTATATTGGGAACTACATTTTTCTTGTGTGTCCCTTTTTTACTTTAATTTTTAGAGATGGGCTTACTTTTAAGTGTGAAAGCATGATTTTTTTATTTTTTTTTTTTATGTTATTACATGTACCAAAAGTTCTTGACATAACTGAGATTAGGTATTTAATTAACTCCTTAAATTAGTTATTTGGTTATCTCTCTTAATGATCACCCTACATTTTTTTAATCCAGATTTATAATATAGGATTACTGTAACATTTGAACATTTTATGTCAGTAACTTACATATACTGTAATGTAAGTGACTAAAAACCAAAGGAATATTCCTTGCACTGACTTAGCAGTCTAGTGGGAAGTGTTGTATTGTTATAGGGTGTTGTGACATGGTGTAAGTGTTGTGTTGTTATAGGGTGGTGTGATACAGCCTGACACAAAGCAGCCTGATTTATACTTGACACATGATTTTGCTTGAATGTGCAAAAGCAGTGGCAACATGAGCAGCATTGTTCGCGCCCTCTCTGTTTATCTTATGTACTACATCTGAAAGATTTAAAAGTGACATTCATTAGATGACACATCAGAGCCAAAACATCCCAGTTGAAAGTTTCCAAAGTTTACAAGTCGAAATTGTAAAATGTTTAGCTATTTTATGTACAGCGATGTTAAACAGACTGACGAGCTCTGTCTCTCTTAGAACTTCCCGCTGTCATCATGAACTACACTAGTGCAGTGTATCACCATAGTGAAAAGAACTAATATAGCACCTATTAATTTAAACATGGCTTGTCTGAATGTGACTCCCAGTAAAATTTCAAAATATTTCCAAATGATTTCTTATACCAATTTGTAAAATAATTAAATGAAACAAAAGAGTCAGTTGTGAGATTCTCTCACGACCCCATTTGTAAATCAAGCAAACCCATGTGGGGTTATGACCCCTAGTTTGGGAATCCCTGTATTAATACATTCAGTGAGTATTATGAATTATCTGAACTACTGTCAAACTCATAGAATAGGTATGTATTTACAAAAGTGAAGAATGTATATCTGGACCTACTGACTGAGTTTAAGGTCAAATCAGGTACACTAGGGGTTAAATCAAGGTAGTGTAGGCATTGTTAAAACATCTATATATATATATCCACTATGTATACTTCATGATGACTGAAGAAAACTAGAATGAAAGAAATCAAGAAAATTCAAAGAAATGGCAATGAAAAGTTTTGAGAAAAGAAAACCAGTGATTCCACGATTCTGGTGCCAAATATACCAGTGAACCAATGATATTACATTAACTTAACTCTTACTCTAACCTTAACCCAAATATGTGTGTAAAGTAAAGGTAAATTATATTTTCAGCATGGTTAAATAGTCCTTCATAACAACTTATGTGCATGTTTCAGATAAACATAGAGCCTCAATAAAATACCACTGATTTTGATTGAATTTGCTCATTCTCTGCTAAAAACCTGTTCCCCATTTATGAGCAAAATGCAGCCATTATCAGCAAAGAAACCTTATAAAAAATTGGTTGTTACCTGAAATAACATGTTACCATATTTTTTAAATGGTAACATGTTCATATTTTCTTAAATTAAATATTGAATTCCCTTATAGGTTAAATGAAACAAATTATAAAAAACAAATCATATTTTTAAGAGTTACAAATGATAAATGGCACCTCAATCATGGAATCACCCAAATATACGTTTGTTCTTTTGTATTTTTGGTAATCTAGCCATTCATTTGTAAATCATTAAAGCTGTTAACCGCAGGATTTAAAACACGTCTGTAGTGCTGCCTGAGGTAGCGCAGTAGTGCTTGTCGTGCAGAGCTCATAAACTAGTAAAGCTTTAGAATACAGGGCATGCCTGAAAGTGTGACTAAGCGCACCCGCAGCTGCTGCATGAAACTTCTTCACGTGTCCTGTTTTGACTTGGTAGAGATACGCTGCTTTCTTTTCCCCCACCACAGACTGTTTCGTTCTTGATGAAGTTGATTAACCATAAACTGAGAAGTTTATGTCCATGCACTAGGCTGTGCAAGGTAACTGTGAAAGTGACTCAAAGGTTTTAGCTTTTCTCTCTCACATACCTCGTAGGCACACAAAAATCAGCAGAACGCTCGCTCATTCTCAATGCTTTAGTGTGTGTTAGAGGAAGTTAACCCATAGCCATGCAATCCATCAACATTGTCCCAGTCTCTCTAGACTAAACACACTCTCATTACTCAGGTCCTTGGGCCCCGAGGGCAAGCTCAATGCATGTTTATTGGCCCAAGACAGAGTACACACAAACACTCAGAAAGTAGCTGTACAATGAATTAAAATTTTCCTAAATGCCACAGCAAAATTGAGGTGAACTGAGAGATGTAGCAAAATGATAATGGGTGAATGTCACTGTGGGAGATTTTAAGCTCAGAGGAGCAGCGTGACAACAGCCCATGTTTCACCTTCGTGGGTGAACGAGTGACCGGCACCCTGAACAGAAGTCTCAGCATGTGTTTTCTCAATGAATTCCAGGAGCTGGAAGGCGGTTTCACAGCTGTTGCTGCTTCAATTCCTGTGATTCTTTTTGCTTTCATTTTTTCCACCACTTTGCTGTGGTGGCTTTGGCTTTCTCACTAAATTGGTCATTTAGGTTTCCAGCCACGAAAGAGGCTTGGTAAAGAGTGCTCTGCCCTGGGGGTTGGAGGAGAGCTGCCCAGCTTTGGTCTGGATTGAGGGCTGCTTAATGGCATTTTAGAGAAGTGTCAGCCATCAGCTGGCTCATGCATGGCAAGATTCCTGTGTCGAGACACTGCTAAGCAGAGGTGCATTTGGATTGGCTGGAAAATATGAAGCAACAACGTTCTCTTCCCTTCATCCTAACTCTCATTTGAACTCCTGGTGTCCTGGTGTAACACTTGGGACAATATTAACCTGAAGGAAAACAGTGTCAATGCCATCTGAGCAAAACACAGCAAAGAAGTATCACTATACAGAGAAATTGAATGATGGAATCTTAATAAACTAAATATTTTCTGCCTAATCCAAGGGAACTGTTCCTATTTTTAATTTCAAATCATAGACAGAGCTACTCAGAATGATGTCATTGCAGAACCCATTACTATCTTATAGTGTCTTCTAAAAGTTCTCTGTGTTATTAGATGTAGCGTTATTTGTAGTGTGACAGATGGTGTTTGGGAGAGAGATTTCAGGCTCTATATGATATTTGCCCACATTAAAAAGCTAGCATTATTCATTCCACACATACCACTTTATCTTCTTAAAGAATATTAGCCACACCGTTCAGATAACAGTGCACATCATGATGAACATTTCACCTATTGCATAGTTACAGAGTATTTGAATACGGATGGGCGATTCATGCCATTAGCATTAAAAACATCCTTTAAAACGGGAAAGGCTTTGTCCTGTGAGGATAGAACGTTCAGGAGTGTGCAACGTGAGTGAGAACTTCATTTGCGTCTGTATGTGCCCCCAAAACAACTCCCTTTCCCCCTTTTGTTGACCCATCAGATAGCATGCAGAGTAGACCCACCTGTCTCGAAGCTATGTGGAGGAGATGAATTGTGTTTGCAGGATCAGATAGCCCCCAGTTCGCCTTTGTATTGATCCTTGCTTCACTGCTCCTGTGAAGGAAAAGCAGTTGCTTTGGGGAGATTTAGATAAGCAAACAAAGATTTTATTCCGCATGTGAATTGCATTTTAATGATAAGCGTAGCTCTGCATGGTTTAAGGGCTGTCTTTCGATTAAGTGAGAAGGAATTCATTTCAATACATATTTTAACATGCGTCCAGTTTATTAATTGTGTTCTGAAAAGGTTGTTGTGCCTTTACATCATCCCTAATTATTTTCCTGGTCGTGAGGCAGGACAAGTGAGAAATTACCCCAAAACTTATGATTGGATGCAAAGACAAAAGCCCACCAGTATTAGTGTCTTATCTGTTTACAGACTCACACATTCTTTGCACGTGTGTTCGTGTATATGTGGGTCTGTGTATCAGGCGTGGGGCAGAGGGCGTCTCAGATTTCTCTGCGCAGAGGGACCCTCCCTTTTCTGTATGACTCCCACCTCTGCAGCAGCTGACACTCACACCTCATTCACAGCCCTTAACGAGCCATGCTAATGAGCAGCACATCATTAAGCCACTCTTATTCAGCCCTGTGTGTGTGTGTGTGTGTGTGTGTGTGTGTGTGTTTGTGTGTGTGTGTGTGTGTGTGTGTGTGTGTGTGTGTGTGTGCATGATGATGCAACCCAGACTAAATTGCAGCAAGACTGCACATACAACCAGAACCCCCAACTCCCCCCAAACACACACACACACACACACACACACTTGTCCTCTCTTTCTTCCCGCAAGGGACAGAGACAGGCTTCTTGCTCTCTCCACTGTAATAGGTGAGTTCTGGATAAAAGGTTGTTATTTTTATCGCTCTGTAGAAATGACTGTGGCAGTTGTAAAAGGTATGGACAGTTTAATATAAAAACAAGCGAGCACACATAGGGGTTTAAGAGCTCTATGACATGGCTGTTACATACTTACAAAGTCCAGGCCAAATCAGGATTATGGTATAAATTGGTTTGAAAGCATATCAATAATCAGCATACCTGATCCCAATCCAAGCCCAAGCTACAGAGAAGAATAAAAAAAAACACAGGTCTCAAACAGGGGCAACTAATAGCAGCACTAGCAGGGGCTAGTGATTGCCCTCTAGGGGACAAAATCAAACCTCACACAGTTTGAGCAAATGCATCATTTCCAATAGCATCCCTGAACTACGAAGTGGGAATAGACACACAGTCTTAGAGCCAAGTGCTGGCTCTAGATACAACAAACTAAACACACACACAGTATCAACAGTGTTGTTTTCCTTCGTTATTTAAAAAAAAAAAAACAATGTTTATTTATAATCTATTACTGAGAATAGTGATCCAGGCAAGACATCTGAGCAGTTAGTCACTTGGCATAGATTATTCCTTTGGAGATGTGGAGAACCTTTATTCTTTTGTTGTTGTAGTTGATTTTAGTGTTCCTGTGCTTACAATTTATACTAAACACTAAACCTCAGTGTAAGCAGAGAAGATTGTTTAGTTCATGGTTGATAGCTTTGTTACCAATGAAGGAAAATGTAAAATGCAACCATACAAGAACCAGCAGCAAGCATGTCAGATTTAGGCTACATATTGTCATATAAATCACGTGGCCAAAGGAAAACCCACTTCAAAGTCAAACATTATTTATTGAACTATGTTCTCTAATATTCAGTCAATTCATGCAGAACAGCTAAAGCAACACGCGTGCTTGTGCACACAGGAACAGTGTCCAAGCGCCACCTTCAGTATCCTACTGAAGTGTAAGGGAAAAAAAAACCTGAACAGGGTGGGGGAGGGGCAGAAAATTGCTTCCATCCACATTCATAGATTTCAGTTCTGTGCTACTCTTGAACATATATAACTGGATTTTGAAAAAATTTTGTTTGCTTAACATCTATACCTAAGATTTATAATATGTCCTGATATGCGCATCTTGGACAACGTGACTGCATGTAGGGTTGCCAGATTGAATCAACCTTTTTCATCTCAATCACTAATCAATTTATAGCTAGCTATATAAACCAAACAAACTCAACACAAATGTTTTATGTTTTAATAACATAAATGAGGAAAAATCAACAAGAGTCCACGTTGTATCTAACACAGTTCAGGGCTTTTTTTTTTTTTTTTTTTTTCTAGGCTGGTTTAAATAGAGATAGCACGCTCAGTAATGTGGGTGTGCAATCTGGTAACCCTGCGCTCGGCAGTGGCCAGGCGTCAGCGGGGAGCGCCAAAAGGGTTAAGGAGACGCAGAGGGTGCGAGGGGCGGAGCCGAGGGGCTGTGATTGGAGCGCTCGTCGTGACATCATGCCCAGGAAAAAAGCAAAAAACTAGTTAAGAAGGAGGTTTGTAACTCTGGGAAGAGTGGATGAGCGTGCGTTAAGGCAGCGAGCAGACGCGCACAGGTGAAATATACAGCACAGAGACTCTGTCAGTGGGAGAGACGAGGTGCTGCGAGGGGGAAAACAGAAGCATGGTACAGCAGACAGAGAACTGCGAGACGGAGAGTTTGTCCAGAGAGGCGACCGACTCCGACGAGAGCGAGTTTATGGCGTGCAGCCCGGTGCCCGGCTCTGAGATGAACCCGGACTGGTGCCGGACAGCCACCGGCCACATCAAGCGGCCCATGAACGCCTTTATGGTATGGTCCAAAATCGAGCGGCGAAAGATCATGGAGCAGTCGCCGGACATGCACAACGCTGAGATCTCCAAGCGCCTGGGCAAACGCTGGAAAATGCTGAAGGACAGCGAGAAGATCCCGTTCATCCGCGAAGCCGAGCGGTTGCGCTTGAAGCACATGGCAGACTACCCTGACTACAAGTACCGTCCGAAGAAAAAACCAAAGCTGGACAATAACTCGTCCAAATCGGCGCTGTCTCCTGAGAAGTGTGCAAAGATGCCGAAAAGCGGCGGTGCCTCCAACAAGAAGTGTCCCAAACTGAAAACGAGTAAGTCTGGAAGCAAGTACGCGGATGACTACGCGTACAAGAGTGCCAAAGTGGCGAAAATCGTGAAGAGTGACTTCACGGATGATGACGACGACGACGACTACGAGTACGAGGAGGAGAGGACGCGGGCGCGCTTGAACGACCTGGACGATGAGGAGCAGACTCGCGCGTACGGCGCGGCTAAAGTCCCCGCCAGTCCCACGCTGAGCGCCGGCGCAGACCCGGAGACCGCCAGCATGTACGAGGACGCGACGCGGAGCTCAGCGCCACACGGCGCGCGCCTCTACTACAACTTCAAGAACATCACCAAGCAGAGCGCGCCGTGCGCCTCCTCCTCCTCCTCCTCTTCCTCCTCATCCTCCTCCTCATCCTCATCCCCAGCCTCGGCGCGCTCCGTGTCCACATCGTCCAGCTCGAGCGAGGACTCGGATGACCTGCTGTTCGATTTTAGCCTCAATTTAGCGGCGGCGTCGCAGGGCTCCGAGTCGGGCGGCCTCGCTTCAAATCTCTCCCTCTCCCTAGTGGATAAGGACTTGGACTCGTTCAGTGAAGGCAGCCTCGGCTCGCACTTTGAGTTCCCTGACTACTGCACACCCGAGCTGAGCGAAATGATCGCCGGCGACTGGCTCGAGAAAAACTTTTCCGATCTGGTGTTTACGTACTAAATCAGTAATAACGGCTGAAGGATTGAAAAAAATGATGAATTTCACGTGTCATGTACACGCTTGTTTGTTGTGATCCTCCATCACCTTGTGGTGTTTGCCTGCTTAGCAGTTTGGGGGAGAAGAGAGAAAGGTTGGAGGAGTAGATGCGTATGAAGAATGGTACTGTAGCAAAGAGAGAGAGAGAGAGAGAGAGAGAGAGAGAGAGAAAGGGAAGAAAGCGTAAATGAAAACAGACTTTTTTCTGGCAGCATGACAGGGTTTTAAGGATTTTTTTCTGTAGGTCTACAAATATATCGATCGACTACAGTTGGGCCGCAGTGGGGAAAAAAATCTGAGAACTTCTATGCATCTTTAACCCTCTTTATAACTGCAGGGAGATGAACTCATTAAGACTGTGGACTGACTCGAAGCGAATCTGTGAACTTTTTTTCACCGTTCATTCAGGACGCCAACTTCAAAAAAAAACCCAACAAAAAACAAACAAAAACACACGGTCGTTTCTGTTCTTTTGAAAGGTCTTCTTTTTCCGTTTTTCTACCCGATTCTCGTTTACTTACCGGTGTGAACCTTAAAGCAGCCTATTTTCATCCTCTGCGGAGTCGCAGGTGGCGGAGGACCCGTTTTGATACATAAACAGACCTCATGTTTTTAAAAGAAAGCAAACTATTTTCAGGCGTATTTTTGTACAGTGCAAAAAAAAAAAAGGGAATGTTCTTTACCGCGCGCTCAGTGAGTTTCAGGCACTTCTTTAACACATCAGTTTGTCTGAGCATGCAAAAGCGAGTCCCAGATCAACTCCGACTCGACTCAGCAATGCCTTGTGATTTGAAGCTTTTTTTTTTTTTTTTTTTTTTTTTTTTTGTACAGTTGTAGATCAGATTCGTCCAGTATTTGTAGAACATAATGGCATTTGTGTGTGTGAGGGAGCCAGAGAGGGAGAGAGAGAGAGAAAGAGAGAGAGAAGTACCTCCATGCTGGTACTAGTTTCCAGATTGTATATGTACTGTAAAATAGTAAAAGTTAGGAGTTTATGTATATCATACTCGTGATATGTGGATGGGTCCCAAATCGCAGGTGTGAAACTGGATTTTTTTTATTATTATTATTATTTCTTACGGCACATACTGTTTCCCCTTCATTTTTTTTTTTTTTTTTGTTTGTTTGTGCAATATATTTACTTGTAAATGCAGACCATCTACATTTTTATTGTAGCAAAGGGTGGCCAGGCAGACATGTGGGCTATGAACAATATGATCTGTCACCATGCTGAAGTCTGTCTTTACAGTGATAAGGAAAGTAATCAGCTGGAACTGATGGAAAAGAAATTGAAAATGACCACATGATATGATGCATTACTGTGGAGAAAAAAAAATAAAATCAGTATCCCGCTAAAAAACCTTTGATTTACTACAAGAAATCTATAGAATATGACCCTGTTTAAAAAAGAATAAAATTTGGCAGGTATTGATTGTAGGTGAGCTGGCTGAAAAAATGTCAAGTAAGCAAAAAAAAAAGTACATTCCATGTCCTTGTTTCATATGATGGAACGTTTTATGTTCATCGTAAGACTGCCTTCTTTTTTAACGCAACCATAGACCTGTATTTTTTGGTTTCTTGCACTTAAGCAGATTTTGTTTATTTGATGTGGGTCTTACATGAAGTCTGTTTTGAATATGTGTTCGGGAATGTGAAAACCAAGAGAAGTGGTGACACATTGAGCAGCAGTTGCCTCACATTCCAAGTGTGAATCTCTTTGACTCATGTTTTAATAAATAAATATCTACACCATAAACCATGCTTCTAGTTTCTTAATAAGGATATCAGCTAGAGGAAGTGGTGGGGGATTGTGTGTGTGTGTTGAAGAGAAATATTACTTGAATACTCTTTGACAGGTTTTTCAAAACACATCAGGCAAATTTTGTGTAACCTGACATAACCTGACATGACATAAAAAATACAACATAAACATAACTGACATGCCAAATAACCAGTAATGTGAGTCTGGAAGCTACCCCATGTTTGATGTATGTAATTTTGAATAGTTTACAAGCACTTTTTCAGAAACATTATCTCATCTGTCTCTTTTGAGTTAAGCTCACATTGCTTGCGTTGCCACTAAGGCAAGACTGCGGCTCCTTTAAGAAATCAAATTTTGCGCTGTTTGAAAGCTGTGCACTGTGATTGGTGGACTCTGGTGGTCTGTTAGAGTGAAGAGTAGAGGCACAGCGTGGGTGCCCCACAAAGTCTACTTCCCCAACACACACACACACACACACACACACACACACACACACAGACATGCACACATCTCACACACTCAGTAGGCTTACTTTGACTAATGACACTCAACTGTTCTGTTCTGGACACTATTTTCTGGCTTAAGAAAAACGTCTATCTATCTATCTATGTATCTATCTATCTATCTATCCTTATTGTGATAGCAATAATTTAGATACGTCATATGGTTAAGATTAGCTATGCATGTGTCCATTCCCTGAGAGTAAAAGAGAAAGACAATCCCTTTTTGTGTGTCAGACAGCGGTCACTGAGAGAACACACGTGCATGACGTCATCTGTCTGTATTAACACACAATATATTTCACATGCATGGATGTGCAATATATGTTTGCCTTAGTCATTTAGTCAGTATGAGAATCTGTAATAAAACATTTATCTAGCTATTACTTTACTTGACCTGCTGGTCAAAATTACTAATGGATTCAGGAGGCTATTCCCTACAGAATGTGTGCATTGATTTTGTGCTCCTCTGAAAAATCTGCTCAGGGCTAATGCCGCTGCAACGTGGCAAAATGAAATTAGTGACCCGTTGCAGTTCCTCCCCGTTTCCTCTTTTAAATAAATCGAAATTCAAAATGCTCGGGTGACTCTGAGCAAGATAGTATCTATGCCAAATGCAGTAGGGGAAACAGGGGTGGCAAAGGAAATGTAATTTCTCATCATTCATAAAAAAAAAAAAAAAAAAAAAAAGCAGGATGTCTCGGCCAAATGTCGTATGTGACATCTACATAAAGCACTCTGTCAGCGAGCTGACAGCACCGAAGAATTTCAGATCTGCAGGTTGTTTGAAATGAGAACAAATCTTAGCTTAAGGGAAAGCATGAAATTTATCATCTATGCAATATTCTTTAGCCTCGTGTAGCAGTAGTCAATCATTTTAATCTTTAGTAATTTTGCAGATCCTGTTGCAGTCTGAATGGTATCAAGATTCTCGAACTAACCCATACTGTTTCAGAGGCACTGCTTCTGTCTGTAGGGGAAAAAAAAGGTCAACAGAATCTACACTACTGTATCAAAAGGCAGATGATTCTCCCCTGCCTCGAGACCTCGCTGCAAATCACAACCAACTGAAGGGAAGCAAAACGGTTAGATTCTGAATAATTGACAGCAGTGGGCCTCCGTACACTTTCGAATGCATTCACTGAACAATGATTACACACCTCCTGCGTAGACCTAGTGTGTTTCTGTCATTTGTGGACTATTCTTGGCATTTCATGCCAATCAACAGTTCATTGAGAATTATATTTGTTTTTGTTATGCATGCTTTGAGAATGCGAAAGGTCCAGTGGGCTTCTTCTTCTTCTTCTTCTTCTTCTTCTTCTTTTTATTTTTACAGAAAGTCACAGAATTACTGAGATAGTAATGTCTTGTGGGACTTTAGTAATCAGTGGAAGCTCGTTGGCATGCAACTGGTACATTTCATATTTACTCATTACTACTCATTGAAATTTTCTGCTATTTTCTTGCTATTATCTGTATTTGCTGTGTATGTGTAATTTTTTGATATAGGCAGTGTTTACCAAATGAGTTATCCAAAGATTTTCATTCTTAGCAGAATTACTTGTCAATAAGTCTTTATTTCAAAAGATTATGTACATACTGTGCTGTAGCCTGGGATTGTAATTTCCTGCTGTGTGACCAAGCAGCACATTGGGCATATTTGTGTGTGAATGTGTGTGGAAAAATATTTTTATGTCTTGGTGGGGACCAAATGTCCCCACAAGGATAGGAATATCTGACAGTTTTAACCTTGTGAGGACATTTGATTTGTCCCCATGAGGAAATCTGTAAAACTTTCTTAAAATAAACAATAATTGAATATTTTAACATAAAAGAGCCAGAAGTTTTCTTATTGGTTACTGGGGTTAAGGTTAGAGTTAGTCAGTGGAAGTTCTTCACAAGGATAGTAAGACAAATGTGTGTGAGTGTGTGGTAATCTGCGTATTTTTATGTTTATCCATACGCATGCCAGTTTTTCCTAGTAAAACATTTCCCTCCTAACTTCCCCTTAGTGTTTTTGCCCGAGCCCCAGGCTGTGCTCCATGTTAATGGTTTTGCATGTGTTGGCCTTTCGACAGACGCTTGAGAGATTGTCTGCTCCATCTGGCCTGCTGATATTCGCCATGCCCTCGCGGGGCCTTCCCCTGCCCCAACACCTCTCCACATGGAGGGATGTGCATTCGATATCAACCACGAGCACGACAGGTAGGAAATTGACAGACTCTGGTTGAAAGCTGTCACTCACTACAGGCAAACCCTCTAACTTTCCAAGCCTGGTAGATTCTCAGAATTCATTTGGTAAATCATTTTAAATGAAAAAAAGAGAGAACTGCAAACACTTTGAGCAGATGTTTCATTTGCTCCACAGGGCAGGAGGTGTTTTTTTCTCTCTAGAAGAGTGACCAATATGTGCAACACATTGTCAAAAAGCGAAACACAGCAGAAATATTATAGAAATGATACTCTGTTTCTCTTGGATGCTTCACACAGAAAATCTTGATGCAATTTAAGGTAATGTAATACAATTCAGAGGAAAATAATTAGTATTTCCTGTATTTATGGCTGCTTTCATAATTCTGTTTAAATCTGGCTATTTTTGGCAAAATTACATGACAACTTTGTGTGGAATGAATCTTAGTACACAATTGCAGGAATAGTTGCATAGAACATTAATTTACTGTTAAAAAAAAAGTGTGCCTACAGAAAGCAAAATGCTAGATCAAGTGCTTTTATTCATTGAGTTTTTGATGTATGGTCTCCATAAAATTCACACAGTGCCTAGGTTATTGGGGTTTATTGGTCTGGAGCTGAAAATACACATTGAATGTTTTACCGAGAACAATATTAGTGCTCAGTACTCCCTTGTTTTCTTTATCTACTAGGTGCAGTCTGTTTGGACTGCTGCCCAGTTGCATGGATTTAGGTATGCAATCCTTCTTTTCCCTCTTTTGATTTGGTTCCCTTGAGAGAGAGAGCGACAGAGAGAGAGAAAGAGAGAGAGAGAGCCATGTTAACTCCAGAAGGAGAGTGATTGCCACTCACAACCCCTCACTCCCAATTTCATCTCATCTCATTCAGTCTTAGTTATTTCTGTTTCCCTCCATTTACAGTGGAACAGAAATGGATGAAAAACGCCCCCATCACTCTACCTCCTCTTTTTAATCCGCCAATTATCAGACAAGCGATGAAGGTAGCAAACCTTTTGGAGAGTGGTAGATGAAAAGACAGTTTCTCCCAAGCTCTGCACAAGCAGTTAAGGACAATAGCTTAAGGGTATGCGGTTTTCAGCAGACCAGCAGCGGACGCTTGGCCATTCAAATGTGGCTGTAATCTAATACTGCTCCGGGGCCCTGGCCTGGCTTCTCCTTTTCTTGTTCTCTATAGGGGCCCTCTCCAGTGCACTCTGCCCAGTGACCATTGTAATCCTCAACGTCCCCTGCTTTCTCCCTCAATTCATATGTTACCCCGGTTACCCCATTAGGACAACCCTTCACCGTTTGCATCAGCACGGGGTCTAATTTGAAAGTCTCTGCAGCTTGAGTAAATAATTAGCACATCAACCCCCCAGTCCTCCTCCCCCAAGGCTTTTTGAGGAAGCGTGGGTGACTAGAAGCTTTTTTTTTTTTTTTTCATAATGAATTCAGTGCTGCCACGAATTGGGTTAGCACACCTTCTGCCATAACAGCGTCCCTTTCAGAGTTAATATTGAACACACACACTTATATGCACACGCACACATATGCAGTGTTGTTTTTCTTGATGGTCTTTGCATAAACAGTGGCGTACTTCAGACAAAGCGAGGGAGATTTGCTGTTATGTGATAAACAAGTGATGAAATAAATTTGCAATAACTGCTTGCTGATAACGAACTGGAGCACATACATGTTGCAATGACCATTAGCCTTTGATGGAAAAGTCCACTGTATGTTTCAGGATGAAAGGGAGAGCTGTAGTTTAGGGGAAGTGGTAGCTCAGTGTTTAAGATGTTGGGCTTCTATCGGAAGGTTGAGAGTTCAAATCCTAGCACTGCCAAGCTGCCACTGCTGGGCCCTTGAGCAAGGCCCTTAACCCTCAGCTGCTCAGCTGTATAAATGAGATAATTGTAAGTCACCCTGGATGTCTGCCAAATGCTGTAAATGTAAAAATGTAAATGTAGTTTCTCTCACACAGTCCAGGTGACTAAACAGCCATGCTGTTACCCTGAAGTGAGCGTCTCTGACTAAAACTAAATTTAACCTAACAGCACTTTATAAATGCTAAAAAGTCTGACTGTTATGATATCATGGCCTTTAGTTATTGGCCTGATTTCTGGGACGCTGTAAAGCTTGCTGAGTGAACATATAATTTGCTAAGTAGCTCCTCAAACATGGTAATAATTTCTCTACACTTTCACAGATGTGCCTCAACAAGAACAGCAGTTGCCAAAAATGCCATTAACTGTGTATACTGCCAGGTCTAATGTTATGAAAATAAGCCATGATATTGAGAATGCTTATAATTATATGCTGCATTCTTTTGGCCTCCTGATCCCAAAATTTTTATAGCAAATTTTAAAAAAAACAGTCACTTAGAATTTAAATGTACCTATTTTAATTCAATTCATATGGCCAGATTTATCCAATATAGACCAATGTAATAGTAATTATATATGCTTTATATACACTTTAGCCACACATCCATGATCAACTACAAAAGTAAACTCAGAGGTACACACACTTCCTTCAACAGAACCGGAGAGGTACGTTTTCAGAGAAATATTGATGAGCACACAGTAATACACAATCTACCAGCAGCAATAGTCATGAGATTCATGGTAAAAAGGAGCACAGTGAATGCAGAACATTATGCATGTCTTTGGTTGTAAGACTAAGACATCGAGGCCTATTTAATGGTGTGATTTTTGCTTACTTCTTCACCTTTTTAGAATGAATAAATGCACAGGCTGAGTATGTGTGTGTGTTTTTTTTTAAGTAATTAGCCATCTGAACCATGTACAGTACCACTAATCACTTAAATAGTCCCATGAAAAAGACGAGATATCTTTATCTGCCAAAAACTTCTGTCTTCTTATCTAAAGCCACAAGATTAAGACCCAGATCCAGTTCAAAACTAGGCTTCTGTATCCTTTACTGGAATTGAGATCAAAGCCACAAGGCTAAACCTCCACCCCTGTACAATCAATTTCCACATAAATATGCTGATACCATGGCCTGCACAGGTGTGAATACTGTCCCAAGGGTCGAACTTTATATACCATACACTACAGAATACGGCAGGGTCCTGTGCTGTGGCCCACTGGGGAGGGGAAAATCAGGCCGATTGGAGAAAAAAACATTTCCCTATGTTGTATCTGAAAAGAGCTAGGGCCAGCTGCAATAAGCCAAAAGCTGTGGCCCTAAAGACAGTGAAGTGGACTTATCCTAGATGGAGCACAGAGAGTAAGTAAATAGACTAGTTACTTCAGTAGAAAGTTTTTCTCTTTGCCATGTCAAGCTTTTAGGCCAATGCAAAATTACAATGTCAGCCAGGGAAATGATTCAGAGTTTTCTTTACTAATTGAATGATTCCATATTCTTCATTAACTCATGGTTTATGCATCCTCAACTCTTTCACCTCAATTCCTGGCGGCGAGGACAATCAGATATTTATAGTGTGTGCTGAGATGAAGGACAAATCTGTAATCCAAAGGGCTGTTACTTGTTGATTTTCATACCTGCACATTATGCAGCAAATAGATGATATCAAAGGAAGTCCCATGGGTTTCTTCATTCACTGCTCAGCAGGACTGAAACCTGGCTAAAATGAATGGAAAGTCCTATTCAAATGGGACTAGTTTTACATGGGGTGGTGGGGTAATGTAATTATTACACTCTAGGTATCTCTAGGTTTTTAGTCCTGTCCAAATCCATCATGTCAGTATTTTTTACAGACTGTGCATGTATGCGCCTGGAAAGATTGTGTTCTATTTTACCTGCAACGAAATGATTTGTAGAAATAACAACAGATGATATATATATATATCCCATCCAAATTAAATTGTTGGTAAGGATTCCATTATATCCTGTGAGAAAAGAGAGGTTTTTTTTTTTTTTTGCACTTTTGCTTAAGTATAAAGACAGTTCTCATTACTATGATCTTCTGCTGAAACCAAAATAAAAGTACTGGCTGAGAACAATAAAATACAGACAATGTTTAAAAGGATTTAGAATGATGGTTCTGAGGGTTTTAAGTAAGTTGAGTTCTTTGAAACACAGCCTATATTCCTTTTATAGTCATGTGACCTACTAATGATCAAATGGATCTCGCACAGCCACAAGCCCTACAAGCGTTTACTGTATAATAAAGGTCAAAACAATCAGTTTGTTTAAAATGAGGTGTATGTAATATGTATGGCATTTTTAGTGTGATAACCATGCATACATTGTGAAGGCACTCCCGTTTCTGGGATTTATGCAGAGATCACAGGCATATGTCTGGAACTCTTATCGCATTTGCATAGTAATTTAGACAAATAGCAACAAACCAGAAAGAAGAGGAGTTGCAAGCTTTCTTCATAATGATACTAATCAGGGGTAGCTTCTAGGTCCTTAACATTGCATTTCCATGAATTACCAAAAAAAAGGTCCTTAAGAATTAATAGTGTTTAACATGACAGTTCAATGAGAAATGTCTTTTGTTTTATTAGAAAGTGTTATCTCTTTCTTGGTACTTGTAAGGTTCAGTTATCAGTCAGAAAGCCACTCTTTTACAGGAAATGAAAACATGCCTTGGATTCTTGTGCTAATAATCCAATTATTCTGGCTCTCAGTATAGAAGCTATACTTTCCTCATCCTTTAAGCACTGACCTCAACCATGTTATTGCTCTGCTTTTAAAGCAGTCTGGTAAGACTTTCTTTTAGTAGACGTTAATGATAGTGAAATGCAATGCCAGATTCTGAGCACTTAACACAGTTTCACTTATAGATCTTACAGATCTTATTTATTTATCAAGCTATGTTTTGGTAATGAAATGATCCTAGTTTCAGTTCAGGATTATTCTCTTGACTGACATTGTAATCTACCTAGTGCTAATGCAGATTCCAATATTTGAAAAGTCAGATGGTAAAAATACCTTCCATATAGTTCGCCATCATTAATGCGTCACAAAACATTGCTAGATGGCACTTTGTGTCAGGATGTGGTTATAGTCTGAAAAAGTCGTTAGTATAAAATGGTGAAAATTACGGTGAAAATGTTGGATTACTTTTAAACAAGGGACAAATTAACACGTAAGCACTGGATTATAGACTTCCATGATTTTACAGTTAGATGGCCTCACCAGTTCAAAACAAAGTTCATTAAATAA
Source organism: Pangasianodon hypophthalmus (assembly GCF_027358585.1). Taxonomy (NCBI): domain Eukaryota; kingdom Metazoa; phylum Chordata; class Actinopteri; order Siluriformes; family Pangasiidae; genus Pangasianodon; species Pangasianodon hypophthalmus. Next base: position 17,665,219 of record NC_069719.1, read on the forward strand.
AGTTGTGGTTTTACAGTTAGTCACAAGCATCACATTCCACGATGGTTCCAATTACTGAGTTATTTCTGACTACAAATTCTGACTAATAATATGATTACCTTCATCATTTGCCAAAGATGGAAACCAACATTATTTTCCTTTCCTGATGGAAATGAAAAAGTAATTAATCCAAAATATCAATACTGTTTAAGACCTTCACAGAAATAGTAATATAATAATTACAGTTCATTTTATCATAAGTTAATTCATGTTGATCAATTGAAAGAGCAAATATTATTCCAATATATTTACCCAGTGTTAAGGTCTACTGAAGGATGTTTTGGCAAGAATAATTCTGTCTATTATGTGTTTATAAATAGTCAATTGATGCACACTTTTACATGCTACATTGATCATGACCCTTTACTTTTTGTTTTTTGTGTCTTGGTTATTTATGGCTGTAGTAAAATCTTACTGGATTACAGCATTCCCCCAATTCTGCGTTACTTACATTGTAAACCATGCAACTCATTCATACAGTTAATGACCAGTGCTGTGTGATACAAGCCCATATATTTCCAAGTGACCATAAAATCCATAAAATCACCGGTCAATAACACTGAGCCAGGCTTGACATTTCAGCCAAAGCTCCAGGTTTCTTCACCAATGTGTTCTATGACAGATGATTTATGCTACATCGGGATGACGATTGAAATAGCTCTAGAGTGACTCCTTTTATTGCTGAGACAAATAGCTTTTATATGAATCATCTATAAAGAAATGAATGGTTTGATGAATCCATTGATTAAACACTGAACAAATGCAAGAGTGCTCGAAGGCCTTCGCCCTCGCTAACACTGTCACATTCTTCCTTTCTCAGATTTACTGAACATAAATGCACTGATCCCCCCCACCACCCCCTTTGATATCTCTTGAGCTGACACATAATATGTTTTTGGCTTAATTGTTTTCTATATTTATGTTTGGAGAAACCATTTTGAGAGTAATAGGGAGAGTAAGGGGGCAGGGGGTAGGAAAAGCATGGTGATGTAAATCTCTTTCCCTATATATAAATTTACATTACAATCCAGACAGTACAGGTTATTTCAATAAGCAGTTAAGATCTAATGACCCTCCTTCTCATGTAAAGCGTAGAGAAGTCAGGGAAAGAATTCAGGTGCTATACTAGGAGGACAGTCAGTTCACTGTACTGAGGCTCTCCATAGAAGAAAAAAAAATGGGTCCCACACAGAATGCTAATCGCATGAGAATGTAGTGGCTGCCACTGTGGCTCTGCAGTGGCTCTCTTATTACAACAAGAATCTCATTCGGCTGGTCATCAGACAATCAGACCGGATTAATCAGGCTGGATCTCAATTACAGTAGAGGTAATTTTTGTGGCATGGCACTGGGAACCTGTGGGGGAGAGAAAGGGAGCGGGTTAGCTAAACACTGGAATGGGAAGGTGGATTTAGAGCGCCTGTAGGAAAATGAATCAGCTGTATTATTGAAACAGCAATTATTACACACCTTCTTCCACGGTTTTCTACTACTAAGCATGTTAATGACTGCAGGTACTGGAGGAGAAGGTTCCATACACCTTGCTTTGCCTTTTCAACCATAGTTCCACTGTGTCTCAGCCAAGCCAAGCAGGTTTAAGCAGAGTTTAAGCTGACCATGACCAAGAGGAACAGTTCTACCCTGTTTTCACACAAACCCATTTCTTTTGGACTCCGTCCTGCAGTGGACATCTTTTCAACCTTTCCCCCCAGTGCCGTGCTCGTGATTTATGGTGGACAGGGGAAACTGACCGTTAAAGCCATGTAAATTTCCTCGCGGAGGGGAGAGGTGCAGGCTAATGGTGGACCACCCACTCAGAGTCCTCCTGTCCATTCTCTGGCCCACGAATAGGACAGGCTTTCATACAGAGGTCAGGGCCATTTAAAAGCCTCCTGAAGCCTTTAGAGGTCTCTCCTCGGGTTATGCATTACAGGGTACCAGCGTCCCTCCTTACCAGGAAGCAGCACAATGTTGTTGTGGGCTGTTGGAACTGCCCTCCATGTAGGAGAAAATGGAGACCTGTTTGAAACTGGATGATGGTGACTATCAGCAATGTTTTGGGAGGAGCTTTCTCTGGGGAGAAAGCATTCCCAGATCTGTTGGTTCATCCAGCATGTATACAGAAGTATCTGTCATGCTAGCTATGTCATTAAGGAGGTCATTTCACTGGCATTAGTCAGATCAGTCTTGTGTGTTGGAAATAGTCCAGGTTGCTCGCCTCTGTGCTCCTCATCCTGTGTTTCTCACTTGTCTTATGTCATAGTATTATGGTTCATTGCCAGACTCTGCTGGAGTCCTGTGGGTTTTGGCACCTTTTTCTAGCTCCCCACTGCTCCTCCCTCACTCTTCTTCACCTCTCTACTAAGACAACCACACATTCCCTGCTGTGGCAGCTAAGCCAGGCTTCAGCTGCTTCCTGCTGATTCTCCTGCTGATTCTCCTGCCAATATCCCGAAGTTCCTCAGTAGCTCAGAGCAGACAAGCATTTACAGAGAGATACAAAGCCCCTTTTACATTTGGAGATTTCTACGTGCTTGTAACATAGCATAACTGTGGGTTTTGTACTGTAAGTGCAGTACAACAGTATTTATTGAAATAAATACAAAGTCTAATGTGAAGAAATCTGTAGCGACTCCTGCGAATAAGGAGTGAATTTAATTAACACAGAGATGGTGCAGTATTTGCAATCTTACCATCGCACCTTTTCTCTCTGATTTGTGCCAGTTTATCTCAGCATGTAAACCTACATCCCATATTGCACAAAGGTGCACATTCCTAAAACAGTCCAGGCATAGAACCTTGGGGGTCACATCCTACTACAGATACCCGAAGAGGTCATACTACAATTGTTATGTCTCTTTCTGCTTTTGCTGTGTTAGCTTTTCGGTCTCCTCTGAGGCTGTCTCCCTACTGCTCTAAATGTTATTATACAATTATGGCTTCACACAATAGAGCAAAGCATAATCATCCAGTTAAACTAGATTTCTTTTATTTTCCTATTATTTCTCCCTCAAGCTCTTTCTGTCACACAGCGATTACTCTAATGGCTATGTTGTCTTTTTAGTTCGAATATCTACTACTCCAGTACCACTCTCTCTGTAGTATGTGGTAGAAATATATAGTCTACTATGTGCTCTAGTGTCTCGGTGGAACCATTGTGTCTATAGCTTTTGCATCTCATCATTATCATCTTCGCTGTGCAGAATGCTATGGGAACATCATCCAGAAAGCACATCCAATTTCCCTCCTCACACTCTAACAAAACATGCACAAAGGGGGCGATAATAGGAGGTAGCACATGGTTTCCTTCATTCCATTCTTTTTCACTATTATATGCTACTACTACAGAAATGGGAGCCATTTCTGATGGTTCGGAGGACTGCTCTGTCGGGTATCATTGTAAACATTGGTTTGCTCTGGAGGGGAAAGTGAAAGGGAGAAGGGTGTGGCTTCAGGGCGAGGAGCGAAATTGCAAACCTAAGGTTTCTGATTCGTCCTGTTATTATTTTTGACATCAGTCATTTACAATAGCTGCGAAGGTGGCAATGGAAAATGTGATATTGATTGTGTGCCCCGCGGGCTTTTCACACCCCTCAGTCCTCTGCTGTGTCTCTTTTTCTTCCACTCACACATACGCATACACACACACACACACACACACACACTCTCTCTCTCTCTCTCTCTGTCTCTCTATCTCTCTCTCTTTCTACACATTGTTTTCTCTTCCCTCACCTCTCTTGCTTCTATTTCTTTAAGACACCATGAAATGGCCTGCTTGATTAATGATGGATGGTTTGCTGCTGTAGGCTGTCTATACAAAATACTGAGCTGAAAATACACAAATTTTACCAGAGTAGCACACTGCGATGGCTGTTCATAACGTGTTAACCCAAATTATCTGTACACAGTGAAAGCAACTCATTGTTAAAGCACTGTTGATCAGGCTAGCATCATTAAAACACAGGAACTGAATGAGAGAGTTGGCCCTATGGGAAAGATACACCTGTACCATAAACATTAACGTGTGATGTCTGGAGACTACCTGAGACACTGCCTGGTTTGTTTGCGCAGGTCCACTGTTTATGGATCGTGAGGGCATTGACACAGGCAGAAGAAGCTCATTTCCAGGGTTGAAGTGAAGAAAATAAACCAAAGAGTGAGAGGTAATGCATGCTTTCCTAAACAGTGTGGAGGCTGACAGACCAAAAGCAAACACGTAAAACGAGACCTCTTCAAAGAGAACAGAGCAAATTGTATCTCCCTCAGGGTGAAGAGTCAATGTGTGTGTGTGTGTGTGTGTGTGTGTGTGTGTGTGTGTGTTTGTGAATCTGTCTGCACTGTGATTAAAGCAGGAAAGAGGACCCAATAATAATAATAATAATCAGCACACACTCACACATGCACTTCTGTGCTCCTTTCTCAAATTAAAATATGACCCTCGCTCTTTGTCTCTCCTCTGTACAGACAACTGATTGGCCAGTTAAGAGACATCCTTGTCAAAAGTTTCATCCTTTTTTTGCCTGCGAAACATCATTATAGACATGCAAGCTAATCAACAGCTAGTCTTTGTGAGAAAAGTGCAACATATTTCCCTCCTTCCAGCTTTCCACCGAGCTGCCCTCTACGTAACGCAAATCAGCCAAGCAACAGATAAAGCCACACTGATGGACGTGAACACGATAATTATATGAGTCCTGACAAGCGCAGAAGAGAATGTCATTTCCATGTGCAATAGGCGACTTGTCAGGGAAAATGCACCACATTCTAGCATTTAATTAGTTTTTTTTTTTTAATTCAGTCATTTCTATCTGCAATGAAGAGTGGAGAAATTGTCTTCTCTTGTTTAGGTGAGCTGTTTTCCCATGTAGCAGCACAAAACCAATCCCAGCTGTAATTTCTGCTTTCTCAGTGTAAACTTGTGGTCACATTTAATAGAGCTCGAACCGATCTCTCCTCTCTCTCGCTCTCTCTCTCTGTCTCTGTCTCTCTCACACACACATGCACACAAACTGCTACCTGTGTAATTAGGCTGCAGACTGTCATCGCATTAGTGTGCGTGCGAGAATCGGGCATAATGAGGAGGAGATTATAAGCTTTGTGTGCCAGTTTGCTGGTAAATGCGTGGCATGCTGAAGGGATTTGGACTCAAAGCTTGTGCTCTCTGGTTACAATAACTGTTGCATTAAGGCCTTTATTCACAGGGGTTAGGAAAACAAAGCACAGACAAGTTAAGATAGATGGCAAAACAAGAGACACTCCTCAGGAAACAATCTTTGAGGTTCTCTCAAGGTGCTCAGAGGTAGAATATTCTATTTTACCTATTTTTGATGGTTTGCTTACAATCTTGCATAGAATAAATAGCAGGGCTGATGTTTTTCAGAATGAATCAACACGCTTTCGAGTCAGTTTCCGTCGCCCGCTTGCTCACTCTTGGGATGATGTCTTCTTAAAAACAAGAGAGCAGAGTGCTGCAGAACTCCTATTGAGATAGGGCCCAGGGGGTTAATAAAAAATGCACAGAAGAGAGGCTATGAGTTTAGAGGAAGATAACATCACTGGCTTTATAGGCCTTTTCTAGATAAGCACAATAGCACCGTAAAACAGTATGAGGCCCAGGAACATCATTTGAAAATAGAGCTACCTCCCTCTGAAGTAAAAAGGAAGACTGAGGAGGGGCAGACAGAGAGAGACGTGAGCGTGTGATGCTTTTGATCAGCTAAGGTTGAATGTCCAAGGCCCAAACTTGCAAAGATACAGAGGCTGCTGTTAAAGGCGGTTGGAGTCTCTGTGTACTCTTCTCCTCCATTTGGGTGCTACATGGTTTTGTGAGACTTCCCTTCCCCCTCAACCTTGTTTCCCCCAATTGCTTTTCCATGGGACCCAGTGGTTTGGCCCTCAGAAAGAAGAGAATCAGCCCAGGAGAGCAACACCCAGTGTGTCTTATTTAAAAGAGGATTACCTATTAACCTCCAGAGGTCCACAGAGAAAAAGAGACACGTTTGTTTGCATATGAGCTTAAGCAAGACAAAGAGAGAGCTCGCTGGCTAATTTGCATAATAAGTAAAAGGCTTTCTGACATAGAATTAGCACGCACTGCTTTGGTTAAAAAAATAGTTAGAATTATGCCTGTAAACGTGGGCTGTCTTTAGTGGTTGGTTGGTGAGCTCAGATGTTTTGGATATATACAGTTGTTTAACCACAGATATCATTATCTTTGTAATTACACCATCAGCTGTGTTTACTGGCACTCTGGAAGTTTCATTCTGAAGAAGCATTTCAGTCATCAGATAAATCAAACAAGACACAGTTACTGCCATCGGTCATATGTACAGCTTAAGAGTAGGTGTAAAATAGAACTCTTAGCTGTTTAACACAGATGTAGGTTTTCAGTTCGGGCTTACTCGTCCTGTAAAGCAAAAGACT